>NC_061514.1:291828926-292128926 GCF_022539505.1 Lolium rigidum
TCGCTTTTGATTATTCTCAACTTAGACATCCATACCGGGACAACATGGACAACAGATAATGGACTCCTCTTAAATGCATAAGCATGTAGCAAAGTTATTATTCTCATATGAGATTGAGGATATATGTCCAAAACTGAAACTTCCACCATGGTTCATGGCTTTAGTTAGCGGCCCAATGTTCTTCTCTAACAATTTTGCATGCTCCAACCACTAAAATGATAGACCTTCAGACAAGACGGACATGCATAGCAACTCACATGATATTCAACAATAGTTGATGGCGTTCCCCGAAGCATGGTTATCGCACAACAAGCAACTTAATAAAATATAAAGTGCATAAGTACATATTCAATACTACGATAGTTTTTAAGGCTATTTTGTCCCATGAGCTATATATTGCATAGGTGGATGATGGAATTTTAAAGGTAGCACTCAAGCAATTTACTTTGGAATGGCGGAGAAATACCATGTAGTAGGTAGGTATGGTGGACACAAATGGCATAGTAGTTGGCTCAAGGATTTTGGATGCATGAGAAGTATTCCCTCTCGATACAAGGTTTAGGCTAGCAAGGTTATTTGAAGCAAACTCAAGGATGAACAAGTGCAGCAAAACTCACATAAAAGACACATTGTAAACATTATAAGACTCTACACCTGTCTTCCTTGTTGTTCAAAACTCAATACTAGAAATTATCCAGACCTTAGAGAGACCAATTATGCAAACCAAATTTTAGCAAGCTCTATGTATTTCTTCATTAATAGGTGCAAAGTATATGATGCAAGAGCTTAAACATGAGCACAACAATTGCCAAGTATCACATTATCCAATACATTTTACCAATTACTACATGTAGCATTTTCCAATTCCAACCATATAACAATTTAACGAAGAGGAAACTTCACCATGAATATTATGAGCTAAGAACACATGTGTTCATACGAACCAGCGGAGCGTGTCTCTCTCCCACACAAGGATGAACTTATTCAGAGAACTAAAATAACAAAACAAAAACAAAAATAAAAGCACACAGACGCTCCAAGTAAAATACATAGGATGTGACGGAATAAAAATATAGTTTCACTAGAAGAAACCCGATAAGTTGTCGATGAAGAAGGGGATGCCTTGGGCATCCCCAAGCTTAGATGCTTGAGTCTTCTTAAAATATGCAGGGATGAACCACCGGGGCATCCCCAAGCTTAGACCTTTCACTCTTCTCGATCACATTATATCACCCTCTTCTATTGACCCTTGAAAACTTCCTTCACACCAAACTTCAAGCAAACTCATTAGAGGGTTAGTGCATAATCAAAAATTCACATGTTCAGAGGTGACACAATCATTCTTAACACTTCTGGACATTGCACAAAACTTCTGAAAGTTAATGGAACAAAGAAACCCATTCAACAAAGCAAAAGCGGCAATGCGAAATAAAAGGCAGAATCTGTCAAAAACAGAACAGTCCGTAAAGACGAATTTTAAGATGGCACCAGACTTGCTCAAATGGAAAAACTCAAAACTAATGAAAGTTGCGTACATATCTGAGGATCACGCTCGTAAATTGGCAGATTTTTTCGAATTTTCTACAGAGGCCTGTGCCTAGATTCGTGACAGACAGCAATGCTGTTTCTGCGCAGCGATCCCAAATATAACATCAACTTTAACATAGAAACTTTACTTGGCACAAAAACATGATAAGGAGAGGTTGCTACAGTAGTAAACAACTTCCAAGACACAAATATAAAACAAAGTACTGTAGCAAAATAACACATGGGTTATCTCCCAAGAAGTTCTTTCTTTATAGCCGTTAAGATGGGCTCAAGTAGTTTTAATGATGCACTCGCAAGAAATAGAAGTTGAAGCAAAAGAGAGCATCAAGAGGCAAATTCAAAACACATTTAAGTCTAACATGCTTCCTATGCATAGAAATCTTGTAAATAAACAAGTTCATGAAGAGCAAAGTAACAAGCATAGGAAGATAAAACAAGTGTAGCTTCAAAAATTTCAGCACATAGAGAGGTGTTTTAGTAACATGAAAATTTTTACAACCATATTTTCCTCTCTCATAATAACTTTCAGTAGCATCATGAGCAAACTCAACAATATAACTATCACATAAAGCATTCTTATCATGAGTCTCATGCATAAAATAATTACTACTCCCAACATAAGCATAGTCATTCTTATTAATTGTAGTGGGAGCAAATTCAACAAAGTAGCTATCAAATATAGGAGGTATATTGTAATCATAATCAAATTTATCCTCCATAACAGGTGGTAACAAAAGACTACTATCATTATAATCATCATAAATAGGAGGCAAAGTATCATCAAAGTAAATTTTCTCCTCAATGCTTGGGGGATTAAAAATATCATGCTCATCAAAGCCAGCTTCCCCAAGCTTAGAATTTTCCATAGCATTAGCAACAATGGTGTTCAAAGCATTCATAGTAATAACATTCCCATTAGCATGCATATAAAGTTCCATGGGTTTCTTAATTCTTTCTTCAAACACATCATGTCCTAATTCAAGATAAAGTTCATAAAGATCTCTCATATTTTTGTTGTTTTCCATTATGCCTAACTAGTGTAAACAAGAAACCAAATGTCGCAATTGCAGAGTCTAAAGGAAATAGCTTCGAGTACTTACAACGGCGCCGGAAAATAGCTTAGTAGCCGAGGTCCGGAGTGTGAGTACCTTTTACCTTTCCTCCCGACAACGGCGCCGGAAAAGTGCTTGATGTCTACGTTCCCCTCCTTTCCTCGTAGACGGTGTTGGGCCTCCAAGTGCGAGAGGTTTGTAGAACAGCAGCAAGTTTTCCCTTAAGTGGATCACCCAAGGTTTATCGAACTCGGGGAGGAAGAGGTCAAAGATATCCCTCTCATGCAACCCTGCAACCACAAAGCAAGAAGTCTCTTGTGTCCCCAACACACCAAATAGGTGCACTAGTTCGGCGAAGAGATAGTGAAATACGGGTGGTATGAATATATATGAGCAAGTAGCAACGGTGCCGTAAAATAGCTTGCTGGCGTGTAGTTGATGGTGGTAGTATTGCAGCTGTAGTAACACGATAGAAACAATGAAACAAGCAGTAGTAACTCAGCAGTATTTAGGAACAAGGCCTAGGGATTACACTTTCACTAGTGGACACTCTCAACATTGATCACATAACAGAATAGATAAATGCATACTCTACACTTTTGTTGGATGATGAACACATTGCGTAGGATTACACGAACCCTCAATGCCGGAGTTAACAAGCTCCACAATAATGCTCATGTTTAAGTAACCTTAAGTGTAAGATAGATCAAAACGACTAAACCAAGTACTAGCATAGCATGCACACTGTCACCTTCATGCATATGTAGGAGGAATAGATCACATCAATATTATCATAGCAATAGTTAACTTCGCAATCTACAAGAGATCATGATCATAGCATAAACCAAGTACTAACACGGTGCACGCACTATCACCTTTGCACACATGCAGGAGGAATAAAACTACTTTAATAACACATCACTAGAGTAGCACATAGATAAATTGTGATACAAACACATTGCAATCATCAAGAGATATAAATAAGCACTTCACTACGCTCTTCAACGAGTGAATAAGTACTTCGTGAAATATAGCCTAAGAGACCCACACGGTGCACACACTTGTCACCTTTACACACGTGGGACAAGGAGTCTCCGGAGATCACATAAGTAAAACCCACTTGACTAGCATAATGACATCTAGATTACAAGCATCATCATATGAATCTCAATCATGTAAGGCAGCTCATGAGATTATTGTATTGAGGTACATAGGAGAGAGATTAACCACATAGCTACCGGTACAGCCCCGAGCCTCAATGGAGAACTACTCCCTCTTCATGGGAGCAGCAGCGGTGATGAAGATGGCGGTGGAGATGGCAGCGGTGTCGATGGAGAAGCCTTCCGGGGGCACTTCCCCGCTCCGGCAGGGTGCCGGAACAGAGACTCCTGTCCCCCAGATCTTGGCTTCGCGATGGCGGTGGCTCTGGAACTTTTCTCGTATCGTGGCTTCCTCCGTAAGGGTTTTCGATGCAGGGGCTTTAAATAGGCGAAGAGGCGGCGCAGGAGGGTCAACGAGGCGACGACACCATAGGGTGGCGCGGCCAGGGCTCGGGCCGCGCCACCATGTCATCTGGGCCCACCGGGGCCCCCTCCGGCGGCTCTCGGGTGTTCCGGATGCTTCCGGGCAAAATAGGAACTCGGGCGTTGATTTCGTCCAATTCCGAGAATATTTCGTTACTAGGATTTCGAAACCAAAAACAGCAGAAAACGAGAACCGGCACTTCGGCATCTTGTTAATAGGTTAGTTCCATAAAATGCGTAAATACGACATAAAATGTGCATAAAACATGTAGGTATCATCAATAAAGTGGCATGGAACATAAGAAATTATCGATACGTTGGAGACGTATCACACCCCTCATGATTAGTGCCAAAGCTAAAATACTAAAACTTGACTACTCTAGATGGGGAACTATGATATGTTGAATTTGAAAACTTGTGAATAATAAGTCATTCTATTGAATGAAGTTGAAGTTGAAGGTGAACAAGAGAAGATAGTGATTTTTGATAAAACCTGATATTGGTTTGAATGCGATACCTTTCCAATTTCAAGTACCCCCACAATACCTGATTATGGGTAGGGCTTAACTGGAAGTTTATACATCTTAGTATGGGTTCCCTCTGAACACACATCATAGGGGTTATGCTGAGGCTGCCTCCGTTGTTGAGAAATGATGTGAATTGAGGTGAATTATACGGCCAAGCCCTGTGCAGTTCCCAGGTTAACAGTTGGTTTTTCACTGGGAGGCCAAGCTCATGGGGAGAGGTGCTCATACTAGGGTTTGTAAGTGAAAGGTTAGGGTTGATGATCCGCGTACTGTGTTACGATGATTCGGAGATATTCCGACGGATGTAATCAAATGTTGTGCCACAAGTGTGCAACCTCTGCAGAGTGTCAATCTATTCGAATAGCCGTGTCCACGGTTACGGACGGTTGGAAAGGCCATACAGTTTCCGGTGTCAGATTTTGAAAATATTGATGAAATACATGGTGACTTGCTGATTGACAACAGATGTTGTGGGAATGACACTAATGTTCCCACTTGAGTTAGTTAGCACATGAACCAACACTTGTGAACTAAAATTTGGCTTAGTTACATTAACTAGAGCTTAGTATCTTTATTCAAATGGTTAGCACTTACTTTAGCGTTAGTTTGCAAGTACTTAAAGTACTTACGGCTTTGTCCCTGGCTATTCAAATGGCCAGAGTATGAAGATGAACAGAACTACCAAGACGATGACCAGCAGGACGCCTATGACAACTAGGAGCTTTCTGACGTCAAGCGTTGGCCTGTGGACTAAAGAGTCCCTTTATATTTACGCTTCCGCTTTGAACTTGTGTTTGTTCGTTGATCAATAGATCAACTATTCGTGTAATATGGATCATGTGATTCAAGTTGTAAGACTTTATGAGTTGTAATAAATGATGACTGCGATACTTAGCTATTATATCTCGCAACAACAATATTCCTGGGATTGCGATGAATGATATAATAGGCATCCGGACTTAAAAATCCAGGTGTTGACATAAAGATATATTATAATAACCATTTTATTATTGCCTCTTGGGCATATCTCCAACAGTCTCCCACTTGCACTAGAGTCAATAATCTAGTTTACATTTGTAAAGATATAACACCTTGGCCTTCTGGTGCTTATCATGTTTTGCTCACGGGAGAGGTTTCAGTCAACGGATCTGACATGCTCAGAAAAGTATGTATTTTGTAATTCATTTGCGTCTTCACGCATCACTCATTTTCCAAATGAGTCGGCATTAAATATGTTTGGTCTTCTGGTGGAACCTTAATTCCGCGGTCTGAAATATGTCACTAATATTTTCACACACAATATAGCTTCAAAGTTCTGACACTATCGGAACTACACCAAGTTCTCAAAGAACTTTTCGACTTAACATCCTTAGTCATTGTCAAAACAATGACATACTCTGCCTTCGTTTGTAGAATCCGTCACAATATTTAGAACTCTTCTAAATCTAGCATTGTGCTACCTTTTAAACAACACTTAGCCTAATTGAGATTTGAAATTCATTTTTATATGTGACCAAACTAATATCGGTGCAACACCTTACAACGATTTGTTTGTCATTACCCCATATAAAACTATATATATATATATCCTTGGTTCTTCTAAAGTACCCAAGGATATTCTTACTGTCGTCCAATGATCATCATATGAATCATTCTGGTACATGCTCACAATACTTTAGAGCACAGGATATCCGATTGTGTACATATTAATCGTGATCTAAAATCACTCATGTGTTTTTTACTCATTAAGTGTCATATACACTCAAGTCTTGTTAAACCTTCACATGAAAAGAACACCTTCTTAATATTTCTATATTGAACTACTTCAATATCCATTCTATGTACTTTGACTTAAACTTATTATGTGTTTCAATCTATCTTCATAGATCTTGACACTAAATATGTTTCAGTCCATATCCTTTCATTGAAGTTAATTCTCAATGAAACCTTTTATTCACATCAAGTATATAATTACATCATTTATAATCAACAATATGTCATCTACATAAAGTATTATAAATATGTCTCAGCGCTGCCACTTAATTTCTTGCAAATGCAAGCATCTTCATCATTTCTGATAAAATCAAAAATTCTTTGACTATTTCATCCGGTGAAGATTCCAACTCCGCGATACTCACTTCATCCAATTGAAGTTCGTATACCTATCTAGTATTCCACGGACTAGCAAAACTCTTGGTTGCCCATCATAACTTCTTTGTATGTAGTTGGTTTATCATTGTTCAAAATCAATCCTTTGTTCACAAATCATTTATTTGATCACAAAGTAAACCATACCTACAAGGTTCAATAGGTACTTTGATCTCCATGACTATAATATTTTGTAGACATGGGAGCCATGATCATCGTGGCCGCTTCCAGAACCTATTTCTGATGCTGCACTACTCTGATCATCATGCTCAGGTTCATCAACCTTATCAAGTTCTATTGTCCTCCCACTCAAATACTTCGCTAGAAAATAATTTCTTGGAAATAAGCAAGTAACATTAACAAACACTTTTGTCTTTTACTTCATAGTGGAAAGAATTCCCAATCAATTCTCTGGGATAACCAACAAAGACATTCATCCGATTTTGGTTGTAAACTTATTTACATATGCTATGCATACCAAAATTTAAGAAAAGACTATTAGGGTTTATACCCATGCCATAACTCGTATGGTGTCATTTCAACGGATCATGATGACGCTCTATTCAGTGTAAAAGTGGTAGTCTCTAAAGCATAATCCAAAAAAATATAATGGCTTCATTTTATTTTATATCATCATTAATCCAACAAAGTTTGGATACGTCTCTTGGATACTACATCATCACTATGATACTCCAAGAAACGTGAGTTGTAGAACAATTTCATAACTCTCTTAGATGTTCGCTAAAAACTCGTAATTCAAATATTTCCACCATGATCCTATCATAGATATTTGACTTTTCTATTACGATGATTTCCACTTCATGCTGAAATTTATTTGAATCCATTCAAATGTTTCAAACTTCTTCCTTATCGAATATATCCACATATATATACTCAATTCACTGTTGGAAGTTTTCATGAAGTAGAAGAATCTCCCGCACACAACTATGCCCAGTGAACCACATACATCATCATGTATGTTTCCACTAAGTTAGTTGCACGTTCAACTCTTGGCCTATGAACGGTATTTCAGTCATTCCTTTTAGAAAAGATTTGCAAGTGCCAAACGATTCAAAAATCAAATGACTCCAAAAAATCTATTTTCATGGAGTTTCTTCATGAGTTCCTTTCTAACATGACCTAAATAGCGGTTCCGCAAATAAGTGGAATTCAAATCATTTGCCTTATGGTATTTTAGCGTCAGTGTTATGTATGTGTGTTTCACCATTAAGATTTATAATAACTTATCCATCGTACATGGAGTAATGCCATAATTTGAACAACTCATTGTTTTCATTTGACCAGAGCAAAATAACAATTATTAAGTTCTTTATTATAAATTCTAAGGGCTAGATAGAATGCCAACGGCGAACATAATAACACTTTATTTTGTTCCAGACGTGCATTCCTACCTTATTCCTTGTCAGTCACTTAGGCCATTGTATTCTTGTATTGCGTTGTTTTGTATGACACCTCATACCAACCAATATGGTACAAATGCCCAAGAATTTCATTGTGTGACCAAACAAAGAGTACATTCATAACATGTATATCATCTATATACACCTGAGCTAGACTTTCTAGTCTTTTCTTTCTTTCTGCCAAAATCCTTTTTTGTAGTTTCTCTTTTAGCTTTCCTCATTCTCAGAAAACACTTCATCTTCAATAACTTCTAGGTCCATTGGTCAAATACCAATAACCTTGAGGTTCTTACTTTGAAATTGATCATCACATGACAAGTGTTCCAGATTTCACTATTAGTAATTTTTTATGTGATGAACAATTTCACTCATAATTTTATCCATCAAATCATGACGACTTTCCGAGACCATGTCTGTACATGCTAGGCTCGTAAAGTTTAACCTTAGTATTTGCATGTGCAAATCTGGCTTGCCCCCGTTGTATGCACTCGTAGAATCTATAACACCCGATCATCACGTGATGCTTCAAAACGACGAGTCTTAGCAACGGTGCATACTAAGGACGATCACTTCATGGATATGCGAATATCGTTAGTGCCCAAATAGTTGGAGGATCAGGATGCCTAGCGTCTTCAACCTTCATACATTCCCATAAAACTTATGAGTTTATGTAGTCTCACTAGATTATATTCTATCATCTGGCAATAGGGTCTTAGATATCACATATATCTCATACCTCGCTTATTTCTGAAAACAAAATTTCCAGCTCCTTACTTTTCAAACGGATTTGAACTCCAAGTTTCACGCAGACAAGATGATTTTAGGTACTAATTGAAACCATTGTTCTTTGAATCAACAATGTGAGGTTTACTAAAAGTTTGCAATAGGACTTAATCATTTCTTGATTCTATAACAATACGGTACCAGTCCATAAAATTACTTGTCAGACTTAACAGTATTTCTATCTCAATTACAAGACTAGCGCATGGTAGAAAACGGATGCCAATTCTACAAATTTAATTCAAATACTATTCAGACTATGTTCATGATAATTAGTTCAAGTTTTAATCTAATTACTAATGAACTCCCACTTGATACAACATCCCTCATAGTTGTTAAGTGGCACACAATCCACATCCACTATACCAAAACCGATCATCACGTGAGATGATGTAGCTTCAATGGTGAACATCAACATGTTGATCATATCATCCATATGACTCGTGTTCAACCTTTCGGTTTCCGTTTCCCGATGCCATGTCTGTACATGCTAGGCTCGTCAAGCAAACCCAAGTATTTCCGCGTGTGCAACATGGCTTACACCCGTTGTATGTGAACGTAGAATCTATCACATCCGATCATCACGAGATGCTTCAAAACGACGAACTGTAGCAATAGTGCATACGAGGGGAGAACACTTTATTATCTTGATATTAATGTGAGGGGTCATCTTATAATGCTACCGTCGCGATCTAAGCAAAATAAGATGCATAAAGGATTAACATCACATGCAAGTCATATGGGATATGATATGGCCCTTTAGTCTTTGCGCCTTTGATCTTCATCTCCAAAGCACGGACATGATCTCCATCATCAACGGGCATGATCTCCATCATCGTCGGCGTAGCGTCAAGGTCCATGGCGCCGTCTTCATGGTTGTTCACCGTGTGTAGCAACTATTACAACTACTTTGAAATAATACTACAACATGAAATATAAAGACAACCATAAGGCTCCCGCCGGTTGCCACAATACAATAATGATCATCTCATACATATTCATCATCACATCATGGCCATATCACATCACCAAACCCTGCAAAAACAAGTTAGACGCCTCTAATTTGGTTTGCATATTTTACGTGGTTTAGGGTTTTCGAGTAGGATCCAATCTACCTACGAACATGAACCACAACGGTGATACTAGTGTTGTCAATAGAAAGAGTAGATTGAATCTTCACTATGGTGAGAGAAACAGACACCCGCAAAGCCACTTTATCCCACCATCCCGAGCGTGGAGCAAGTCTCATGAACGCGGTCATGTAAAGTTAGCCCGGGCCGCTTCATCCCACCATCCCGCAAGATGCAAAGTACACGAACTAAAGACAACAAAAGCATCAACACCCACAAAACCATTGTGTTCTACTCGTGCAACCAATCTATTCATAGACACGGCTCTGATACCACTGTTGGGATTCGTAGCATAGAAAACAAAAATTTTCCTACCGCAAGAACGAACAACAAGCCAAGATCTAATCTAGTAGATGGGAGCAATGAGGTGAAGATCAACATACCCTTGAAGATCGCTAAGCGTTAACGAGATAAATCTCGTGGTGGATGTAGACGATCACTTGCCGCTTTCAAAAGCGCGTAGAAGATCTTGACGGTGCCACAATCGGGCAGCACATCCGCACTCGGTCACACGTACGGTGTTGATGAATATGTCCTTCTCCCCGTTCTAGCGGGCAGAAGATGTAGTAGATCCTCCTTGGAATCCCGCCAGCACGACGGCGTGGTGACGGTGGTGGTGGAGATCTCCGGCAGGGCTTCGCCGTAAGCGTTGCGGGAGAAGAAGGAGGAGGGAGTAGCTAGGGTTTGGGAGAGAGGAGGGGCACTTGGGCGCCGACCCTTGGGTGCCCTAGGTGGTGTGGCCAAGCCTTAGGCAGCCCCTCCCTCTCCTCCTCATTATATAGGTGGAATCCCTAGGGTTTGCATCAAAAGTTCGAATTAGACCCCAATTCAAAACCTTCCATATGGACGAAACCTAGGGGGACAAGGACTTCTCCCTTTCCCCCTTTAGTGGCCGGCCAAGGAGGTGGAGTCCACCATGGACTCCACCCTCCCACTTGGTTGGCAAGTTAGGGTTGGTGGAGTCCAACCGGGACTCCACCTTCCATAGTATTTCTTCCGGAAGGTTCTAGAACATTCTAGCGCCTTCCATAAATGCACCGGATCATTTCCAAACTTGGAAAGTGACTTCCTATATATGAATCTTATTCTACGGACCATTACGGAACTCCTCGTGATGTCCTGGATCCCATCCAAGACTCCGAACAATATTCGAACTCCATTCCATATTCGATATCTACTTAAAACGACATCAAACCTTAAGTGTGTCACCCTACGGTTCGAGAACTATGCGGACATGATCGAGACTCCTCTCCGATCAATAACTAATAGCGGGACCTGGAGATCCATAATAGCTCCCACATATTCAACGATGACTTCGTGATCGAAAGAACCACTCACATACGATACTGATTCCCTTTGTCACGCGATATTTTACTTATCCGAAGTTTGATCGTCGGTATCTCCATACCTAGTTCAACCTCGTTCCTGATAAGTACTTTTTACTCGTACCGTGATATGATATCCCTTGTGAACCAGTCACATGCTTGCAAGCTAATTAGATATCATTCCACCGAGAGGGCCCAGAGTATATCTATCCGTCATCGGGATGGACAAATCCCACTCTTGATCCATATGCCTCAACTCATACTTTCCGAATACTTAATCCCATCTTTATAACAACCCATTTACGCAGTGGCCTTTGATGTAATCAAAGTACCCTTCCGGCATAAGTGAGTTACATGATCTCATGGTCGAAGGACTAGGTAACTATGTATTGAAAGCTTATAGCAAGTTTGAACTTAATGACTTGATCTTATGCTACGCTTATATGGGTGTGTGCCCATTATATCATTCATCTAATGACACAACCTTGTTATTAATAACATCCAATGTTCATGATCACGAAACCTAGATCATCTATCAATCAACAAGCTAGTTATACAAGAGACTTACTAGGGACTCTTTGTTGTTTACATAACACACATGTATCAATGTTTCGGTTAATACAATAATAGCATGGTATGCAAACATTTATCATAAACATAAAGATATATTATAATAACCGTTTTATTATTGCCTCTTGGGCATATCTCCAACACCAAATCCATCTAGATTCATTGAACCAACGACAACTAATCTAGATTAGAGGTAGCAACAAAACCAGGCAATAAAATAAGTCCAAGCTAAACAATATGAGATTTAGTATCAAGCGTCAGTCAATGTGATTGCACTACAAGCTTTATCTTGAACGAAAACTTTTCAATAATGTGAATCTAGTGTAGTTCTTCAAACCAAATTCTCATATACATGCTTCCAAATGCAACATCCAACGATTGGGAGGATTTTAAAAAATAAGGTCACATGGAAAGAATTTGGGCCCCATTGAAGAACCTAATGGAGGTTGCATAAGATTTCTAATGAGTACCCCAATATGGTCCCATAGTTAGGAGAGACAAGGCATGAAAATAAGATACAATCACAACTCTCTAAAGGTACTCCTAACAAAGAACATAGTTTGATATGTTGATGTCAACGAAGTTAGTTCGTATAAACATACATTGGTGTCGAGCGGTCTTGAAGCAATAGCAAGGTGAAAGCCTTTTAATTGGGGTTCTGCAATTTTTCAATCCATTTTATAATGTTTCTAGTAGGTATATCTCTAATGCACATATGTATACATTCTTGTAGTGGAGCTATTGGATCCCCAAATATAGGTCCATGAATAATTGGAGCTTCAGTCACCGTGGAACATGATGACAGATGAATAAATACATATATCTTATAGCTCATCACAATCATGTGTGGACATGAGAGAATGAATGAGATCCTCAATTAATTCCAACAATATTGATCAATGTCAAAATAATATAATCTATTTATAGCCCATAATACACAATATGGCTAAAATAAATAAAGGATGTCACAAAACAAGTTATCCCTTCAACAAATCCAATGTCTTAAAATAAGTTATTTGTTTGAACTTGTCATGGCTGCTATGTACATCCATCCACCAGAACAATACATTTTTGGAGGAATCTGGAGAAACACCGGTGTTGCCAAATAAATTGAAAGTATGGGAGTTCAACTTTATTATAAAAATAATTTAATATTTTGATCATAAGAGCATCACTGCAAAAGTGAGGTCAAAAACCACAAAAGACAAAACTCTCTATGTCTTCTAGTTTGCATATTGTGCTTCATAAGGTAAGGAGCTTGTTGTGACCAGTTAATTTGGATTCCCTTTAGTAGTACGACAATTAATTTCCCATGCTACTTATGTGAGTTTGAAAGACCCAAATAGTATATCGGGGAGGAGGGAGGGGTGCTAAGAATGGATTAGATCACTTCTAAGTGTTCACTCAAAGAGAACGTGGGAAAAGAAGCAAGTAGGCATTCATTCTTGTCCATCGTAGGATAACAATCCTTGATGCGCCAGAAGCGATTGGGGACTAAGAAAAGTAAAGATGAACATGAGATGCGAGGTAGCCTCACATGATGTCGTTGTTTGCAGTTAAACCAGTTGGGAATTGTTGGTGTCGAGATAGTAGCATTTTGATAGTAGGTTGCTATCTATTTTGGTGGTCACCTATGCACTTGTGATGGGAACTTGGTTATTTTGTTGGGAATTTAGTGAACTTGAGTATTCTTGGAAAGTTTTTGAAATTTTCGTAGGAGATCATCCATGCACTTGGAGATCATCTATGTGCTACTGGCTGTGTGATCAACTATTTATGTAATGGCTAGTGTAATCCTTGCCATGTACTTCTCCTGGGAAGTTTGCTGATAATTTATATGAATCTTGAATTTCAAATTGTCGTGTAATTTTATGATTATTTAAGTTCTTGTACGTTTGATGGATATTCAAATCCGTGTGTATATTTTTTGAAATGCATACCTATGCGAACAAGGGCCAAAAAGTCTACTAGACTGAAAAAGGCATGGCCTAGCCTAGTAAATGCCGAATATTTTATGGGATCTTAAAGTCCACGACCCAAACTATATTGATGGAAATACTTTATAAAAAGGAAAAAAATGTAGCCGAAAGAAGTGAAATTAATAGTAAAAGGGCCAATGCCCCCAAAAGAAAAAGGCTCTAAAAAGGCTTAGGCCCAAAAGACAAATGGAGCAAAAAGGCTAAGCCACAAAAGACAAATGGACAAAAAATGTTGTAAAAATGCTAAGGCCCAAAAGAAAATGGAACAAAATTGTCCAAGGCACAAGGATTTTTTTTTTGGAGTTAATGGGCTTGACCCATGTAGACCACCAAAATGGACCGAGCTGATTTTGATTGACGATGATTTGATTTTCTCACAATATTGCCACGTTGGATTGGAAATGTGTGATATGAAGTTGCCTAGGAAAATAACAAGTGAAAATATGAGATCATCATAAAGGTTATGATGATCCAATATCTTAATACATGATTATGATGATTTCAAATAAAAGGTCATGTTAGTTGATTCGTGACGCCATATTTTTTACGATCCATTTTTGTCACAAAAACATCATAAAAGGAAAATTGTGATGATGTAGTGACGATAATGAAGGGTCACAAGATAACACATTTCTGGTAGTGTCCACATGGCATCCAAAAATCTTGAATGTGATATCAATTTGACCAGCCTTACCAATATTGGAAGGCATACAAGATTATATCGAGTATACTTAAGGTGTGTGGATTGAGAACATACCTATAGAAGGATCTTAGGTAGAGGACTTACTTTTTTGTAACTTCCATGACAATAAGGGAAACATATTTTATGGTAGGGGAAATCACCATTTTGAGTGCCCCCCCAGGGGGGTGAAGGAGAAGCCCTTAAGTGTATTAATTGCTTATAGTGTACTAGACGAGGTGATGTGTTACTACAAAGATGAGGGGGTCACCTTGATGCACTCTACTTTTACAATGATGTTTCCTCTAGATATGTTGTTGAAAAGACCAACAGAGGATATCTGAACTAAGAACGTCTTTCATGTAGCCCACCAAGCAAATGTGACATATGAATTTTGTTGCTATCATCAATCATGAGAAAGACTTTGCGGAAATTCATGTTTAAGGATGATAATTTTGATTTAGGATTGGTTTCACTAATAAATACACCCGAAAGTCAAATTAAGGAATCCTTTATGATGCTCCCTTGATGAAGTTGTGTACATAACCATAGATAGTTATGACAACCAGTCTCTTGAGTAGCCAACTAGGATTTTGTGACAACCTTAAGACTAGTGTTAAGGATCGAGGGGGGTGGATCGGCTCTTGTGTCAACATTTCCTATTCAAAATTTCAAATCCAATAAATACTTCATAAATTTGAGTTGTATTTTTTCATCTTAGTGTTGAACTTTACCTTCTTGAAGGCATCGTCATTGCAACCTGCATCTACCCACTCGTGCTGCTCCGGGGGAAACCCTAGATCTGGGTCTCCCGGATCAGACGATGGCGGCGCTACCTGCGTCGTTCTACCTCTTGGGGCATCATTTTTGGAGCAGCTGCTGGATGTTGACGGATGTTGGTGGAGTGGTATTCATCTACCACATTGATGGCGCTGAGTCTCGGTGGCATGGTGCTGAAGGGTATCGATGACGGATGCGGGATGATGTATGCGTGCAGGATGGTGAAGCCGTCTGGCGTCATGGTGGCAGGTCTTGCAAGGTTAATGCGATGATCTCTCTTGAAGATGGGGTCGAGAAAGACGGTGGTAGCAACTTCTGTAACGTGTGTGTTGGCGTGCGCTGAGAGTCTGCTTGACTGGATGTGCTTCTCACCTGCTATTGGGCGGCTTGGGAATGCATTTGGTTTCTTGGATGATGTGAGTTGGTGTTTTGTCACCTTCATCCCTCTATAGGTTTAGTGAGGTGGCTTCGAGTTTGATCTTTTGTATTGCTTTTGTAAGGTGTTGTGAATAATCTAATAAAAAAACCATGTGCATCCCTTTGATGTAGAAGCTAGGATGATTTTCCCCATTTCGAAAAAAAACATGGGGGAATCCATGCAAAAAACCACATCCGTAGTCTGAAAAATTCTTATGACACATATGCATGTAGATTTATAGACTTGCTTCTCTCAGCTAGCACAGCTTGCATTTGAAATTAAGTTTTGTACTAATCCATGAGAAAACCTCTTTGTTTTAATATATTATGCTTTTATTTTATTTTTGGTACTTGAATAAGTTTGTATTAACATGGGATGATTGAATATCCATACATTCCCAAAGTAAAAATAATTCTCACTATATTATTTTGTGCTGTTTAGATAAACTATATGGAGTTGCTTAGTGGATCTAGGGGGTGTTTATGTAAATATTTAAAAATTCAACACTTTTTGAATTTTTTTGTTGTAAAGTTCCATGTTTGGTGGGTTATTACTCACAAATTTTCGTTTGATAATGCAATGTAAAAGGAAGACAACTGAGTTTCTTTCGAAATTGAGCATGTGTGCAAAATTGACAAGCATTTATGTAATTCAATATAATTTAAACTATCCATTACTCCAAAATCAAATCTAGAATATTAATTAATTCATTTTTTCTGTATTGATCGTGAAAAAATATAGAGAAGAAATCATACGGGAGATGTTCATAAGATGCTCTATGTTCGAAACTAGATCTATAAGAGCATCTCCACTCGTCTCCCCACGAACGCCCCCACGATCCTTTTTTTCGTCCGGATGGACGAAAACGGCCCAACCACGCCCCCAGCTTCTCGTTTTCGTCCGGATTTAGGCCTAAATCCGTCCGGACTCCCCAGGTCATCCTCGGTTTCCCGGGGTGCTGCCGGGGACTCCGGATGGAGCAAACTCCGCGCTCTGGCCCGCGTGTCAGTGAGATTAGCCAAAAACTGGGCGACCATGTGGGGGAAAACGGCTGGAAAATCGTTGCTCCCCATGCCAAAAATACGTCCAATCCGGATCAATTTTTATCCGGATTGTGCCCCGGGGGCCTCCAACGGCTGGGGATGCTCTAAGGATAAGAAGTTCAGCAATACAGATTGTCACACACTTCATTTATCAGACTTTGACATTGTCCATTTTTTAGATAACTATGTTATTTAGACCATGTTTAATAACACGCCTTTTCACCATACTGCATGCCCGATGTGCCATTTTAATGGAATTTGTTGTGATGTGGTAAAGACAATTTTGTACAAAATGTTGACACACTTTTTCCTAAATATTTTGCTATTAAAATGTACTCAATAAGATATGCTGTCACATAACTTAGTTAATTTGGTTTGTTCGTTGGCTATATGATGTGTAAAACTTTTCTTATGACCATTTGTATGATTTCCTAAAACTGAAGTACCGAGAGAGTGTGGTAGAAGTTGCACCAAGGTTACACATGTATTGTTATATGTGTAATAAAACCTGAAAATGTTTACACATATTCATGCCCATGTTCCATATCCACATATAGAACTTCATTGGAAAGGTAAGTTTCATGGGCATTAGTTAAAAAAACACGTCTTGTGCTTTTAAAATTTCTTTTTTAGATACCTATTTTTTTGAAAAAATGCGAGACACATATGCCTTTTCCTTTTAAAAATTTTCACGCACATAGAAGACAATCATATACATTGTTTTTTTAATATATATTTTTTTCTTTTTTATTTTCCTTTTGTGGAAAATGAGCCTGGAGCGTAAACACTATGGACCGGGTATACAGTCTTCCTTATTTCTCCCATAATTTTAACTATTTTTGGTAATGCATCTGATAGGAACATTTCAAGGTAAGTTACACCGGACCACAAAAAGAACGAGGAGCCTGCTCGATCATTCTTGAAGCAAAGGAGGCTCTGCAAAACAATAAAATATAAAATGCATGTACAACCAAAATTCAGTGCAGCATAGTTCTTTCTTTAAGATAGACATTACTCATGTAGAACCAAATGTCGGTGTCATCCGGTTGTGTCTAAAATGTCTTTTTTTTGTCTTTTTTTTCCTTTTGTGAAAAATGAGCCTGAAGCGAAAATGGTATAGTCATGGTAAATAGACTTCCATATTTCTCCCATAATTTTAATTATTTTTGGTAATGCATCTGAAAGGAACATTTAGAGGTCAAGTTATACCAGACCACAAAAAGAACGAGGAGCCAGCTCGACCATTCTTGAAAAAAATGACACCTACAGGGGAAGAGGTCCTTGCTTTTTTTTTTATAGAATTGTTAGTGAGTAGAACGTGGGTTGCGAGTGCGGACATTCGAACTCAAGCCGGCAGGCAAGTATCAACCTAGACCCACCGTCCCTAGACCCACCGTCCCGGCTATGCCTTGCACTACGGGAAAATCAGGCGCTGCCGTGCAGCCAAGCTTTGCCGTGAGCTGCTGCACGGCAAAGATTTCTTTGCCGTGCGTAGCAAGAAGAGCCCACGGCAACGCAAAAATGCACGGCAAAGAATGAGAGCAGCGCACGGCAAAGAAACATAGCACGGCAAAGAAAGATATGGCGCACGGCAAAGTAGTTCCTCACGGCAAAGAATGGGAGCAGCGCACGGCAAAGATTTTAAGACGGCAAAGTCCCTGCAAGCCGCACGGCAAAGAAACAGCGCACGGCAAAGGCAAAAATGCACTGCCGTGCCCGCCCCTTTGCCGTGCAGACAGACAAGTTGCACGGCAAAGGGTCCTTTGCCGTGCGCTTCTCCCTTTGCCGTGCGCCAATATACATTTTATTTGTTTTTCTAACTATTTTATTTCATCTACTACTTATATTTATTTTGTTAATTAGTTTTTCTTTTTGATGACTATTTATTACACTATGTGAAATACAAAATTAGTCTCCATGCTCATCCCCCACATATATCGTGGTTCCGGTGCTCCGGCGGCCGTCCCCCTCCTTCCCCCCCCAAAACAGCGGGACGGCGGGTCTACCCCTAGATTTCTCCGCGCGAGGTTCCACCAATATACCTTTTCATAGGTTTAGGTTTGTTTAGTCCATGGACATATGGAAAACCATGTGTGGTACCCTTTGGCACAGTCTCAGCCCCGATATACCCGCGGCGGGACACTTCACCGTACACGTCCAGGAATCTGTTAAGTGTTATACATACCCGCAGCTCGAGCCATTATCACATGATCGAGGGTGTGCCTGATCTACTGGTTAGGGTTTGGTGTAGGGTTAGGGCTAGGGTCTAGGGGGTAAGGCTAGGGTTTAGGTTCAATGTAAGTATTTATGGTTAGGTATAGGTTTAGGGTTTAGGGTTAGGGTTAGGGTTAGGGTTTATGATGCATGGTTCTCGTGACTCCGGTGTCGTGGTTTAGGGTTTTAGAGGGGTTTTAGTGCTCGAAGCCTCCCCGGCTTAGGGTTTAGGGTTTAGGGGAGATACTTTTGCACCATTAGACCTTGCACCACACTTTGACACATATCATAGGCCCACATGCAAGGTTTGGTGGGGTTCCGGTGCTCCGGCGGTCGTTCTCCCCCTCCTCCCCCCAAAACAGCGGAACGTGTGCCCCGCGGGTCTACCCCCCTAGATTTCTCTCGCGAGGGTGCACCAATGTAACTTTTCATTCTTTTAGGTTTGTTTAGGACATATACACATGGAGAACCAAGATTGGGACCCTTTGGCACATACATACCCGCAGCTCGAGCCATTATCACATGATCGAGGGTGTGCTCGATCTATCGGTTAGGGTTTGGTGTAGGGTTAGGGCTAGGGTCTAGGGGGTAGGGCTAGGGTTTAGGTTCAATGTAAGTATTTATGGTTAGGTATAGGTTTAGGGTTTAGGGTTAGGGTTAGGGTTAGGGTTTATGATGCATGGTTCTCGTAGACTGCGCGTCGTGGTTTAGGGTTTTAGAGGGGTTTTAGTGCTCGAAGCCTCCCCGGCTTTAGGGTTTAGGGTTTAGGGGAGATACTTTTGCACCATTAGACCTTGCACCACACTTTGACACATATCATAGGCCCACATGCAAGGTTTGGTGGGGTTCGGTGCTCCGGCGGTCGTTCTCCCCTCCTCCCCCCAAAACAGCGGAACGTGTGCCCCGGCGGGTCTACCCCCTAGATTTCTCCGCGCGAGGGTGCACCAATGTAACTTTTCATTCTTTTAGGTTTGTTTAGGACATATACACATGGAGAACCAAGATTGGGACCCTTTGGCACATACATACCCGCAGCTCGAGCCATTATCACTTGATTACATGTTCTCTTTTGCAGGAACTCAGGACAGGAGCGAAGCCTAACGTCTTTGCCGTGCTAAAGAAGATGAAGCAAAGGAAGACGCCTGATCCTGAGACGGGGTCCGCCGTGTGGCTTAACCCGCAATGCGAGACCCGGTGCACGTCGTATGTCTCCAAGTTCAAGCGGAAGTACGGCGAGGAGGCCAACCCGGAGGCCGAGGACTTTGACCTCGAGGTCGCGGTGCTTGCGGGAGAAGGCTTGAAGCATGGCCGCCTATGGTTTGGTGACGGGTGCGTCGACCCAGCCGAAGGTTCCCTCTCTCCGCCGGATCCGTCGTGGTCGTAAGAGCGGCCAGCCCGAGGTAGAGCCCCGGCCACGGGCTTCGGATCTAGCCGTCGAGCGGTTACGGGTATGTTCTTCCTCGAGCCTCTACATTTCCTTTACATGCTTTCCATTGAAATGTTAATGACATCGCGGCAACACAACGTAGGAGGAGATGGCAGCGAAGGAGCAGGCAGCCCAGGAGCAAAGGGCGCACATGGAGCAGCAGATTCTGGAGTACCAGCAGCAGCGGATACAGCGATGATGCAGCAGATGCAACAGCGAGCAGCAGATGATGCAAGCGCAGCGAGGCACGGATGAGCTGGTTGATGAGCCGACGGTTCTATCTAGTCCACCGGGGAGTATTGCTGCTCCTCCACCTTACACCACGCCGTGGATGCCGCCACCGCCCACTCAGACCCCGGGGACACCTGTCACCGTGAACAACTTGAACATCATCCGGAGCATGAACCGCGGTGAGTCCTCTGGTGCCCAACCCGCTACTTGTACTTGTTCAAGTGTTCAATATGCAAATGTTCATTCCATCAACTCTGCTTATAGATTATGTGTCACAAGGCAATGACGATGAGGGCCGGCGGAAGCGGAGGAGGACAAGGTTGATGGCATGGTCTTCGTGCACTTTGTCGGTTTGTGTGCTTGTAATGGATTGTAATAATGGACATTGCACTATGGACTCTGTGTAACTTGTGTGGATGGACTATGGACTCTATGTAACGGATTGTATGCATGAACTATGTGTTGCTCGACGTATTTGTGGTGTTGTTCATGTGTTTGGTGATCATGTGTTGATAGTATGCTATATTTGTGAAATGCAATATTTAAACTGCAGGGATAAATGAAAAACAGCAAAAAAAATGAAAAAATCAGGCCCCTTTGCCGTGTGTGTGCACACGGCAAAGGACTTTTGGTCACTTTGCCGTGTGCACACGCACGGCAAAGGGGCCACGTGGCGCCCACCTGTGCGCCTGGGAGCCCCTGGGGGCGTGCCTGTAGGGGACTTTGCCGTGCGGCCTTGCATTTTGGCGCACGGCAAAGAGTGTCGCACGGCACAGCTCGCACGCACGGCAACGAATGCGCGCACGGCAAAGAGCAGGCCGCACGGCAATGTTAACGCGCACGGCAGCCCAGCGTGCGCACGGCAAAGTAAGCGTGCACGGCAAAGAGCCTGCCGCACGGCAGCCCAGCGCACGCACGGCAGCGTCATTTGCCGTGCAAATTGTCGACGTGCACGGCAATGGTGCCGTTGCCGTCGGAAACTTTGCCGGGCGGTCTTTGCCGTGCGTCCACGCACGGCAATGTCTTTGCCGTGCAAACAAGGCCCTTTGCCGTGCGAATTGTCGCACGGCAGCGCCCTTCTTTCCCGTAGTGTTGGTTCTCTTTCTTGAAAAAAGGAGGGTCTGCAAAACAACTAAATTGTATAAAATGCATGTACAACCAAAAGCTAGTGCAGCACAGTTCTTTCTTCAAGATAGACATTAAGCATGTAGAACCAAAAATCGCTGCTGTCCGGTTGTGTCTAAAATGTTTTTTCTTTTCTTTTTATTTTCCTTTTTTTGGAAAATGAGCCTGAAGAGGAAAATGCTATGGTCAAGGTAAATAGACTTCCTTATTTCTCCCATAATTTTAACTATTTTGGTAATGCATCTTAATGGAACATTTAGAGGTCAAGTTATACCAGACCACAAAAAGAATGAGGAGCCTGCTCGATCATTCTTGAAAAAAAAATGACACCTACAAGGGATGAGGTCCTTTTTTTATATAGAATTATTAGTGAGTAGAACGTGGGTTGCGAGTGCGGGGGTTCGAACTCAAGCCGGCAGGCAAGCAGCCAAGCATGAACCTAGACCCACCGTCCCCAGACCCACCGTCCCGGCTATGCCTTGGTTCTCTTTCTTGAAAAAAGGAGGGTCCGCAAAACAACTAAATTGTATAAAATGCATGTACAACCAAAAACCAGTGCAGCACAGTTCTTTCTTCAAGATAGACATTAAACATGTAGAACCAAAACTCGGTGCTGTCCGGTTGTGTCTAAATAAATATATAACACGCATTATAGCTTGCTGATAAAAATTGCATGTACAACAAAATGTGCACGCCTGGCAGAAACATATATATAATATGCAACACATCAACAAAAAGATGTCGATATTTGGATCTGCCTCTATATATGGTCCATGCTTACGTACGATTGTTTTTCTTGGAGACTTCCATGACGGCATGCCGATGCTCGGGATAGCGACCGTGAGCTTTTTTCTGAATTTCTCAGGGTCAGGTTCATGGCCGAAAGGTCAGGAGAGAGAGAGAGTACAACTTAGTTAAAGTTAGAGTTCGTCCTCGTGGATTACAGTGACAGTTGTTGCCGAATCATCGCCGTACTTTATCTTTTCTGATTGGGAGGATCTGCAGTTTTTCAGTCAGAAAAATTGTTGGTTATTAGCAGTACGTACTGATGGATCCATGTGGTCTTTATGTGAGTTTTGTAGGAATCAGTTCAAAGGTTAATGTTGTTAGATGTATATATCTGTATATTGTAGTTTCTCTCTGTGTTAGGGGGCTTTCTGCATATGTGCACCTGTACATATACTATATATTGTGGCCTTTGGCCCCTGGAAATACAACAAGTATATTTCCCTAACATGGTATCAGAGCAAAAATTGATCCTCTAGTCCCGGCCGACGTTGCTTGTTCCCGTCGCCCGTCCCCTGCTCCGCTCGATCTCTACCTTCCCCGCCCCGGCCGATTCTCCTCCCGCCCCGGCCGATTCTCCTCCCGCATCGCTCGCCCCGGCCGCCAGGATCCGCCCGCTCGCCCAGGATCGGACACGCAGATCGCGGAGCACGTCCGCCAGGCCTCCCGCATCGGCCGCCAGGATCCGCCCGCGCCCCTCCGTGCGTCCCGTCCACCAGGCCCGTTCGCCCCTCCCCGTCAGATCCGCTCGATCCGCCCCGGGTTGCTCTGCTCGCCTGCTTTCAATCCGTGCTGTGCTAAAAAAAAAAGCAAAAAAAAAAACTGTCGTCGGCTGTTGTTATCCGATGTCTTCTTCCGCTGATCCCGCCTTATCTTTGGGCCTCCCTTCGTTACTTGGTCTTTTTCCGCTGCCTCCGTCTACGTCGGCTTGCCGCTCTACACCGACTTTCGCGCCGATTTTGTCTCCCTCGGCCTGCCGCTCTACATCGACTTTTGCAGCCTCTTCATGCGGCTCTGCCCGCGCTTCGCCGACTTCGACTACGTCGGCCCACCGCTCTACATCGACTTTTGCGGCCTCTTCCCGCGGTTATGGCCGCGCTTCGTCGACTCCTCTACGTCGGCCTGCCGCTCTACATCGACTTTCGCGGCCTCGTCACGTGGTTATGACCGCGCTTTGCCGACTCTGTCTTCATCGGCTTGTTGCTCTCTATCGCCCCCTTTGGTGGCCTCTGTGCGTGTGGGTGATAGCTCCTCGTCGGCACCTGATTGTATGTCGACCTCTCCAGTCGCGCCCCTCTCTACGCATGAGATAGCGCAGCTTCACTGCTTGCTTGATGCTTGGGATTCCAGTTTACGTCAGCAGCCTCGTGGTCCGAGTCTCCGCCCTCGTCCTCATTGCACCTACTGTGGCAAGGTTGGCCACACTTCCTCCACTCGCCGGACGCGGGATCTCAGCTTACGTCCGCAGCTCCAGGATCGTCGCGCAGGCTGGCTCTTCGGGATCTTCTGCAGCTTGCACTCTCTCGATCGGGACATTCTCGGGGTCTTCGTGGTCCGCTTGCTACTACGACTCTTCCTCGCCGGCGCCGCTGGTTCCGTGATCGGCTCTTCCGGCACCGCGCGACCACCACTTTCTACACAATCAGTACGTCCCCGTGGTATCCGGATTCCGGAGCTTCCTTTCATATGACCTCTCGAGTCCTCTATTCTCGTCTCGCTCTTCGGTCTCTTATTTCTCCTCGTCCATGTTGTCACGGCCGATGGTACCTCTATTCCTCGTTTCTAGTAGAAGCACCCTTTCTACTCCCTCTTTCTCTCGTCCCCGATGTTTCTCATGTTCCTCGCCTTCGATGAACCTTTTCTCTGCTAGCCAGCTCACCGATTCTGGTTGTTGCGTCATTCTTGACGCCGAGTCTTGTGCGGTTCAGGATCGTCGCACACGATGCCCCGGTTGGAGCTGGCCCTCGTAGCCGTAAGTCTCCGGGGCTTTGGGAGTTAGATCTGGCTTCGTGTTCCTTCCGCCGTCACTTCATCCGCGCTCTCCTCCGGTTGTTGCCTTTGTCACCGGCTCTTTTCAGCAAGTGGCATCATCGTCTTGGTCACCTTTGTGACTCTCGCATGTCGTCTTTGGTTCATCGTGGCCTTCTGTGGTCTCGTCTCTCGGAGATGGGTCGTTACATCGTCAGTGGTTGTAGGTTAGGCAAACAGATTCAGCTTCCCTATCCTACTAGTGTGTCTCGTCTCTCGCGACCGTTCGATTTAGTCCATTCGTATGTTTGGGGTCCGTCTCCCTTCGCTTCGAAAGGGGGCCATCGATACTATATCTTATTCATTGATGATTTTTCACGGTACACCCGGGTGTTTTTCATGCGCTCTCGCAGCTGAGGTGCTCTCTATTTATCGTTGTTTTGCGGCCATGGTCCGCACTCGCATTCCTCACCCATTCGTGTGTTCCGTGCTGATTCTCGCTCGGTGAGTATATCTCCCAAAGACCTTCGTGGTGTCCTTGCTGAGGAGGGACCCTCGCTTAGTTTTCTTGTCCCGGCGCGCATGCTCAAAATGGCGTCGCCGAGCGTAAGCATCGTCATCTTCTTGAGACCACCCGTGCTATGATGATTTCTTCTTCTCTTCCGCCACATTTCTGGGCTGAGGCTGTCGCTACGTCGGCCCACCTCATTAACATTCAGCCTTCCGCTGCTCTACGAGGTGGCATTCCTCTCGAGCGTCTCTCCGGTGTTTCTCCAGACTACTCGACTCTCCATTCATTTGGTTGCGTCTGCTATGTCCTTCTGCCTCCTCGCGAACGCACCAAACTGACCGCTCAGTCTGTTGAGTATGTTTTTCTGGGATACAGTGATGAGCATAAGGGCTATTGATACGTCTCCAACGTATCGATAATTTCTTATGTTCCATGCTACTTTATTGATGATACCTACATGTTTTATGCACATTATATGTCATATTTATGCATTTTCTGGAACTAACCTATTAACAAGATGCCGAAGAGCCACTTGTCGTTTTCGCTGTTTTTGGTTTCGAAATCCTAGTAAGGAAATATTCTCGGAATTGGACGAAACTTTCGCCCGTGGTCCTATTTTTGCACGAAGCTTCCAGAAGACCGAAGAGTCAACGAAGTGGGGCCACGAGGTGGCCAGGAGATAGGGCGGCGCGGCCCAGGCCTTGGCCGCGCCGACCTACCCCCTGGGCCCCTCGTGTGGCCCCCTGACCTACCCTTCCGCCTACTTAAAGCTTCCGTCGCGAAACCCCCAGTACCGAGAGCCACGATACGGAAAACCTTCCAGAGACGCCGCCGCCGCGAATCCCATCTCGGGGGATTCAGAGATCGCCTCCGGCACCCCGCCGGAGAGGGGATTCATCTCCCGGAGGACTCTTCATCGCCATGATCGCCTCCGGAGTGATGAGTGAGTAGTTCACCCCTGGACCATGGGTCCATAGCAGTAGCTAGATGGTCGTCTTCTCCTTGTTGTGCTTCATTGTTGGATCTTGTGAGCTGCCTAACATGATCAAGATCATCTATCTTTAATTCTATATGTTGTGTTTGTCGGGATCCGATGGATAGAGAATACTATGTTATGGTGATTATCAATCTATTGTTTATGTGTTGTTTATGATCTTGCATGCTCTCCGTTATTAGTAGAGGCTCGGCCAAGTTTTTGCTCTTAACTCCAAGAGGGAGTATTTATGCTCGATAGTGGGTCCATGCCTTCATTGACACTCGGGATCGTGACATAGAGGTTCTAAGGTTGTGATGTGTCGTTGCCACTAGGGATAAAACATTGATGCTATGTCTAAGGATGTAGTTGTTGATTACATTACGCACCATACTTAATGCAATTGTCTCTGTTGCTTAGCAACTTAATACCGAATGGGGTTCGGATGATAACCTCGAAGGTGGACTTTTTAGGCATAGATGCGCTTGGATGGCGGTCTATGTACTTTGTCGTAATGCCCAATTAAATCTCACTATATTTATCATATCATGTATATGCATTGTTATGCCTTTTTCTATTTGTCAATTGCCCGACCGTAATTTGTTCACCCAACATGCTTTTATCTTATGGGAGAGACACCTCTAGTGAACTCGTGGACCCCGGTCCAATTCTTTACATAGCATAAATTCTACCGCAATTGTGTTTTACTATTTTCTTGCAAACAATCATCTTCCACTCGATACGCTTAATCCTTTGTTACAAGCAAGCCGGTGAGATTGACAACCTCACCGTTTCGTTGGGACAAAGTACTTGGGTTGTGTTGTGCAGGTTCCGCGTTGGCGCCGGAATCCCCGGTGTTGCGCCGCATCACATTTCGCGACCATCAACCTTCAACGTGCTTCTTGGCTCCTACCGGTTCGATTAAACCTTGGTTTCTTTCTCGAGGGAAAACTTGCTACCGTGCGCATCATACCTTCCTCTTGGGGTTCCCAACGAACGTGTGAGTTACACGCCATCAAGCTCTTTTTCCGGCGCCGTTGCCGGGGAGATCAAGACACGCCGCAAGGGGAGTCTCCACTTCTCAATCTCTTTACTTTGTTTTTGTCTTGCTTTATTTTATTTACTACTTTGTTTGCTGCACCTAAACAAAACACAAAAAAATTAGTTGCTAGTTTTACTTTATTTACTCGTCTTGCTCTCCATATCAAAAACACAAAAAAATTAGTTACTTGCATTTACTTTATCTAGTTTGTTTTATTTACTCGTTGCTAAAATGAATACCCCTGAAAATACTAAGTTGTGTGACTTCACAAATGCAAATAATAATGATTTCCTATGCACACCTATTGCTCCACCTCGCTACTACAGCAGAATTCTTTGAAATTAAACCTGCTTTACTGAATTTGGTTATGAGATATCAATTTTCTGGTGTTAGTTTTGATGATGCTGCTGCCCATCTCAATAATTTTGTTGAACTTTGTGAAATGCAAAAGTATAAAGATGTAGATGGTGATATTATTAAATTGAAAGTGTTTCCTTTCTCATTATTGATTCATGGACTAAATGCAAGGATGCTTTTATTGGTAGATATTATCCTCCCGCTAAAATTATATCTTTGAGAAGTAGCATAATGAATTTTAAGCAATTAGATACTGAACATGTTGCTCAAGCATGGGAGAGAATGAAAACTTTGGTAAAGAATTGCCCAACCCATGGACTCGACTACTTGGATGATCATCCAAACCTTCTATGCAGGACTAAATTTTTCTTCGCGGAATTTATTGGATTCAGCTCGCTGGAGGTACCTTTATGTCCATCACATTGGGGGCGGCTACAAAACTTCTTGATGATATGATGATAAATTACTCCGAATGGCACACGGAAAGAGCTCCACAAGGTAAGAAGGTAAATTCCGTTGAAGAAACCTCTTCCTTGAGTGATAAGATTGATGTGATTATGTCTATGCTTGTGAATGGTAGATCTAATGTAGATCCAAATAATGTTCCTTTAGCTTCATTGGTTGCTCAAGAAGAAAATGTTGATGTGAATTTCATTAAAAATAATAATTTCAACAACAATGCTTATAGGAACAACTCGGTAATAACTATAGGCCATATCCTTCTGCTAATGGTAATGGTTATGGTAATTCTTATGGGAATTCTTACAATAATAATAGGAGTGTACCCCCTGGTCTTGAAGCCATGCTTAAAGAATTTATTAGTACACAAACTCGCTTTTAACAAATCTGTTGAGGAAAAGCTTGATAAAATTGATACTATTGCTTCTAGAGTTGATAGACTTGCCTCCGATGTTAATCTTTTAAAATTGAAAGTTATGCCTAATAATGATATTGATAATAAGATTACTACTACAGCAAATGCCATCCAAGTTAGAATTAATGAGAATATAAGATTAATGGCTGAACTGCGTGCTAGGTGGGATAGAGAAGAAAATGAAAAACTAGCTAAAGAGAATAATGTAGCTAAAGTTTGGACTATTACCACCACTAGTAATGCTAATTCTTCACATGTTGCTGCACCTCCTACTATCAATGGTAAAATAATTGGTGTTGGCAATGTTTCTACTTCTAGTGCGAAGCGAACAAAACTGCCTGAAATTGCTAAAACCGCTCGAAACCGCTTGTGATAAAACTGCCGAAATTTTTTCCAACCCTGGGAACAATGATCCCATTGCCGTAGCTCATAATGATTTAGATTTTGATGATTGCCACATCTCTGAAGTTATAAAGTTCTTACAAAAACTTGCTAAAAGTCCTAATGCTAGTGCTATAAATTTAGCCTTTACCAAACATATTACAAATGCTCTCATAAAAGCTAGAGAAGAGAAACTAAAACTTGAAACTTCTATTCCTAGAAAGTTAGAAGATGGTTGGGAGCCCATCATTAAAATGAAATTCAATGACTTTGAATGTAATGCTTTATGTGATCTTGGTGCAAGTATTTCGTTATGCCTAAAAAGATTTATGATATGCTTGACTTGCCACCATTGAAGAATTGTTATTTGGATGTTAATCTTGCCGATAATGTTAAAAAGAAACCTTTGGGGAGGATTGATAATGTGCATATTACGGTTAACAATAACCTTGTCCCCGTTGATTTTGTTGTCTTGGATATCGAATGCAATGCATCTTGTCCAATTGTGTTGGGAAGACCTTTTCTTCGAACCGTTGGTGTTGTTATTGATATGAGGGAAGGTAATATTAAATATCAATTTCCTCTCAAGAAAGGTATGGAACACTTCCCTAGAAAGAGAATGAAGTTGCCTTTTGATTCTATTATTAGAACAAGTTATGATGTTGATGCTTCTACTCTCGATGTTACTTGATTTGCACTTTCTCGCGCCTAGCCGAAAGGCGTTAAAGAAAAGCGCTTATGGGAGACAACCCATGTTTTTACCTACAGCAATTTTTTGTTTTGTATGAGTCTTGGAAGTTGTTTACTACTGTAGCAACCTCTCCTTATCATGTTTTTGTGCCAAGTAAAGTTTCTATGTCAAAGTTGATGTTATATTTGGGATCGCTGCGCAGTAAACAGCATTGCTGTCTGTCACGAATCTGGGCACAGTCCTCTGTAGAAAATTCTAAAAAATCTGCCAATTTACGAGCGTGATCCTCAGATATGTACGCAACTTTCATTAGTTTTGAGTTTTTCCATTTGAGCAAGTCTGGTGCCAGCTTTAAATTCGTCTTTACGGACTGTTCCGTTTTTGACAGATTCTGCCTTTTATTTCGCATTGCCTCTTTTGCTATGTTGGATTTATTTCTTTGATCCATTAATGTCCAAGTAGCATTATGCAATGTCCAGAAGTGAAAATAATGATTGTGTCACCTCTCGAATATGTGAATTATTAATTGTGCACTAACCCTCTAATGAGTTTGCTTGAAGTTTGGTGTGAAGGAAGTTTTCAAGGGTCAAGAGAGGAGAATGATATACTATGATCAAGAGGAGTGAAAGTTCTAAGCTTGGGGATGCCCCCGTGGTTCACCCCTGCATATTTTAAGAAGACTCAAGCTGCCTAAGCTTGGGGATGCCCAAGGCATCCCCTTCTTCATCGACAACATCATCGTGTTCCTCCCCCGAAACTATATTTTTATTCAATCACATCTTGTGTTCTTTACTTGGAGCGTCGGTTTGTTTTTGTTTTTGTTTTGTTTGAATAAAATGGATCCTAGCATTCACTTTGTGGGAGAGAGACACGCTCCGTTGTTGCATATGGACACATGTGTCCTTAGGCTTTACTCATAATGTTCAAGGCGAAGTTTCTTCTTCGTTAAATTGTTATATGGTTGGAATTGGAAAATGCTACATGTAGTAATTCTAAAATGTCTTGGATAATGTGATACTTGGTAATTGTTGTGCTCATGTTTAAGCTCTTGCATCATATGCCTTGCACCCATTAATGAAGAAATACATAGAGCTTGCTAAAATTTGATTTGCATATTTGGTTTCTCTAAGGTCTAGATAATATCTAGTATTGAGTTTTGAACAACAAGGAAGACGGTGTAGAGTCTTATAATGTTTACAATATGTCTTTTATGTGAGTCTTGCTGCACTTGTTCATCCTTGAGTTTGCTTCAAATAACCTTGCTAGCCTAAACCTTGTATCGAGAGGGAATACTTCTCATGCATCCAAAATCCTTGAGCCAACTACTATGCCATTTGTGTCCACCATACCTACCTACTACATGGTATTTCTCCGCCATTCCAAAGTAAATTGCTTGAGTGCTACCTTTAAAATTCCATCATTCACCTTTGCAATATATAGCTCATGGGACAAAATAGCCTTAAAAACTATCGTAGTATTGAATATGTACTTATGCACTTTATCTTTTATTAAGTTGCTTGTTGTGCGATAACCATGCTTCGGGGAACGCCATCAACTATTGTTGAATATCATGTGAGTTGCTATGCATGTCCGTCTTGTCCGAAGGTCTATCATTTTAGTGGTTGGAGCATGCAAAATTGTTAGAGAAGAACATTGGGCCGCTAACTAAAGCCATGAACCATGGTTGAAGTTTCAGTTTTGGACATATATCCTCAATCTCATATGAGAATAATAATCATTGCTACATGCTTATGCATTTAAGAGGAGTCCATTATCTCGTTGTCCATGTTGTCCCTGTATGGATGTCTAAGTTGAGAATAATCAAAAGCGAGAAATCCGAAATGCGAGCTTTCTCCTTAGACCTTTGTACAAAGCGGCATGGAGGTACCCCTTTGTGACACTTGGTTGAAATATGGCATGCAAAGATCCGGTAGTCCAAGCTAAGTAGGACGAGGTGCGGGCACTATTAGTATACTATGCATGAGGCTTGCAACTTGTAAGATATAATTTACATAACTCATATGCTTTATTACTACCGTTGACAAAATTGTTTCATGTTTTCAAAATAAAAGCTCTAGCACAAATACAACAATCGATGCTTTCCTCTTTGAAGGACCTTTCTTTTACTTTTATTGTTGAGTCGGCTTACCTATCTCCTTCCACCTTAAGAAGCAAACACTTGTGTGAACTGTGCATTGATTCCTACATACTTGCATATTGCACTTGTTATATTACTTTATGTTGACAATATCCATGAGATATACATGTTACAAGTTGAAAGCAACCGCTGAAACTTAATCTTCCTATGTGTTGCTTCAACACCTTTACTTTGAATTATTGCTTTATGAGTTAACTCTTATGCAAGACTTATTGATGCTTGTCTTGAAGTACTATTCATGAAAAGTCTTTGCTTTATGATTCAGCTTGTTTACTCATGTCATTACTATTGTTTTGATCGCTGCATTCATTACATACGTTTACAAATAGTATGATCAAGATTATGATGGCATGTCACTTCGTAAATTATCTTTGTTATCGTTTACTCGCCGGACGAGCGTAACTAAGCTTGGATGCCGATACGTCTCCAACGTATCGATAATTTCTTATGTTCCATGCTACTTTATTGATGATACCTACATGTTTTATGCACATTATATGTCATATTTATGCATTTTCTCGGAACTAACCTATTAACAAGATGCCGAAGAGCCAGCTTGTCGTTTTCTCGCTGTTTTTGGTTTCGTAAATCCTAGTAAGGAAATATTCTCGAATTGGACGAAACTTTCGCCCGTGGTCCTATTTTTGCACGAAGCTTCCGAAGACCGAAGAGTCAACGAAGTGGGGCCACGAGGTGGCCAGGAGACAGGGCGGCGCGGCCTAGGCCCCGGCCGCGCCGACCTACCCCCGGGCCCTCGTGTGGCCCCCCGACCTACCCTTCCGCCTACTTAAAGCTTCCGTCGCGAAACCCCCAGCACCGAGAGCCACGATACGGAAAACCTTCCGGAGACGCCGCCGCCGCGAATCCCATCTCGGGGATTCAGAGATCGCCTCCGCACCCTCGCCGGAGAGGGGATTCATCTCCCGGAGGACTCTTCATCGCCATGATCGCCTCCGGAGTGATGAGTGAGTAGTTCACCCCCGGACCATGGGTCCATAGCAGTAGCTAGATGGTCGTCTTCTCCTTGTTGTGCTTCATTGTTGGATCTTGTGAGCTGCCTAACATGATCAAGATCATCTATCTGTAATTCTATATGTTGTGTTTGTCGGGATCCGATGGATAGAGAATACTATGTTATGGTGATTATCAATCTATTGTTTATGTGTTGTTTATGATCTTGCATGCTCTCCGTTATTAGTGGAGGCTCTGGCCAAGTTTTTGCTCTTAACTCCAAGAGGGAGTATTTATGCTCGATAGTGGGTTCATGCCTTCATTGACACCTGGGATCGTGACAGGAGGTTCTAAGGTTGTGATGTGCTGTTGCCACTAGGGATAAAACATTGATGCTATGTCTAAGGATGTAGTTGTTGATTACATTACGCACCATACTTAATGCAATTGTCTCGTTGCTTAGCAACTTAATACCGAATGGGGTTCGGATGATAACCCGAAGGTGGACTTTTTAGGCATAGATGCAGCTTGGATGGCGGTCTATGTACTTTGTCGTAATGCCCAATTAAATCTCACTATATTTATCATATCATGTATATGCATTGTTATGCCTTTTTCTATTTGTCAATTGCCCGACCGTAATTTGTTCACCCAACATGCTTTTATCTTATGGGAGAGACACCTCTAGTGAACCGTGGACCCCGGTCCAATTCTTTACATAGCATAAATTCTACCGCAATTGTGTTTTACTATTTTCTTGCAAACAATCATCTTCCACTCGATACGCTTAATCCTTTGTTACAAGCAAGTCGGTGAGATTGACAACCTCACCGTTTCGTTGGGACAAAGTACTTGGGTTGTGTTGTGCAGTGTTCCGCGTTGGCGCCGAATCCTCGGTGTTGCGCCGCATCACATTTCGCGACCATCAACCTTCAACGTGCTTCTTGGCTCCTACTGGTTCGATTAAACCTTGGTTTCTTTCTGAGGGAAAACTTGCTACTGTGCGCATCATACCTTCCTCTTGGGGTTCCCAACGAACGTGTGAGTTACACGCCATCAGCTATCGCTGTTGGGACCCCGTTGGTCGTCGGATGCGCATCTCTCGTGACGTCACGTTTGATGAGACGCGTTCCTTCTATCCTCGCCCCACCTCGGGTACTTACCCGGTGGATGATATCTCTTTTCTTCTTTTTCCGGATGCACCCCCTGCTGTCCCTCCTCCCCTCCCTCGCTACTTCGATGCGCCCTTCGGCGCCATCCTCTCGTTCGTCTAGTCCACCTAGTACTCCTCGTTCTCCAGCCTTCGGCTCCTTCCGATGCTGTCCCTTCTTCCTCTTCTTCCCGATGACTTGTCTTCCGCAGATGAGCTTCCCCTTCACGGCCCGTTCGTCGGCGTCGTGCTCCGGCCCGTTACTCTACTAGTCGCGCATGGTCTCTCCGTCGTTTCCGAGCCGACTCTTATCGGGATGCCGAGCGTCATCCTCGAATGGCAGCTTGCCATGGCTGAGGAGATCGCCGCGCTTGAGCGCACCGGCACTTGGGATCTTGTTTCTCCCCCTTCGGTGTTCGTCCCATCACGTGTAAGTGGGTCTATAAAATTAAGACTCGCTCGTGATGGATCTCTTGAGCGCTATAAAGCGCGTCTTGTGGCTCGTGGTTTTCAGCAGGAGCCCGGCCGTGACTATGATGAGACTTTTGCCCCTGTGGCTCATATGACTACTGTGCGTACCCTTCTTGCTGTTGCTTCTGTTCGCCGCTGGTCTGTCTCCCAGCTTGATGTTCAGAATGCTTTTTTAATGGCGATTTGAGTGAGGAGGTTTACATGCAGCCTCCTCCTGGATATTCTGTTCCCGATGGGATGGTTTGTCGTCTTCGACGTTCTCTCTATGGCCTCAAACAGGCCCCTCGTGCTTGGTTTGAGCGCTTCGCCTCTATGGTGACTGCTGCTGGTTTCTCTCCTAGTTTTCATGATCCAGCACTTTTTGTTCACACTTCTCCTCGTGGACGTACTCTTCTTCTTCTCTATGTTGATGACATGATCATTACTAGTGATGATCCTAAGTATATTGCCTTCGTCAAGGCTCGTCTTCGTGATCAGTTTCTTATGACTGATCTTGGTCCTCTTCGCTATTTTCTTGGTATTGAGGTTTCGTCCAATTTTGATGGCTTTTCTATCTTTCAGGAAAAGTACATTCAGGATCTTCTTGCTCGTGCTGCTCTTGGGGATGAGCGCACGGTTGATACTCCTATGGAGCTTAATGTTAAGCTTCGTCCTACTGATGGTGATCCTCTTCCCGATCCCACCCGTTATCGCCATCTTGTTGGGAGTCTTGTTTATCTTGTCGTCACTCGTCCCGATATTTCTTATCCTGTTCATATTCTCGAGTCGGCTTGTCTCAGCTCCTACCACTGTTCACTATAGTCATCTCCTCCGTGTTCTTCGTTACCTTCGTGGCACGATCACTCGTCGCCTTTTCTTTCCCCGTTCCAGCTCTCTCCAGCTCCAGTGCTATTCGGATGCTACGTGGGCGAGTGATCCTACGGATCGTCGTTCACTTTCTGCTTACTGTGTGTTTCTTGGTGGTTCGCTTTTTTGCTTGGAAGACGAAGAAACAGGTCGCAGTTTCCCGTTCGAGTGTTGAGGCTGAGTTGCGGGCTATGGCTTTGTTGATTGCTGAGGTGACTTGATTACGGTGGTTGCTTGCAGATTTTGGGGTCTCTGTTACGACACCCACTCCATTTTTGTTTGACAGTACAAGTGCTATCAGTATTGCACGTGATCCGGTCAAGCATGAGCTGACCAAGCATATTGGTGTTGATGATTTTTACACACGTGCTAGGTACAGGATGATGTTGTTGCGGTTCATTATGTGCCTTCAGATTTGCAGTTGGCGGATTTCTTTACGAAGGCACAGACTCGAGCGCAGCATGATTTCTTACTCTCCAAACTCAGTGTTCTGGATCCACCATGAGTTTGAGGGGGTGTTAGATGTATATATCTGTATATTGTAGTTTCTCCCTGTGTTAGGGGGCTTTCTACATATGTGCACCCGTACATGTACTATATATTTTGGCCTTTGGCCCCCTGGTAATACAACAAGTATATTTTCCAAATGTAAAATGGAAATTAACAATACTCAGATAATACACACAATCGCATGCAACGTTCACTTGGTACAGTGCACTGGATGTATGACCCTGAACCGCGCTGTCGAGCACTCATATATCGTCCAAATAAGAAAAGCATACGGAAGGCTTAAACCGCAAATGGAGAAAATAGCTCATGTGACATCATATTTTCTCCATTGGCTACGCGGTGGCATCATTTTTTTAAACAGAAGGCCAAAGGCCCGGCTTTATAGATAAAGCAACAGTTTGATCATACAACACCACGGGTCCTGGACCCACCACACGAAGTCAACACACACTAACAATCAGCCCGCGGGGCGGCAAAGTATCGAGTTATCAGGGTACAACACATGAAGCACAGAAAAATGAAGAACGCATGCATCACCCTGCTCCGTCATTCCGCATCCGCAGCTGCACCCTCCGGATCTCGTCCATCGTCATGTCAAGCAGCCCCCGGTCCTTCGTTCTCGACTCGTAGCCCTCCATCTCTGCATATATAGCACCATTTGGAACATCGCATCAGCCGGAGAGTTAATCAGTTTCCCTTCAATAGCAAGTTTATTTCTAATATTCCATAAGGCCCAAAGACTGAGCCGCAAAGGTAAACCATGCTGTCCTACGAAGGGGCCCCGATAGACCATGGACGATAGCTAGAAACTGCCCAGCCCCTGCTGGATTCCACACATCACCAAGGAGTTCCCGTACCCCAGCCCACATAAACTTTGCTAGGGCGCAACCAAAGAATATGTGAGAACAATCCTCTCTCTCCCCACAGAGAGCACAATTCCCATCTGAAGGGCCGTGCCGCTTGACTAGCTGATCCCCAGATGGAAGGCGTCCCCTGAGCAGCTGCCATAAGAAGATCTTGATCTTAGGCGGGACCCTAACTTTCCAAACATCCTTGAGGTGAGTGACCACCGCACCAAGAGACATTCTGTGGTAAATGGAGTTAGTGGAGTATTCCCCCGAAGCCTCCAATCCCCAAGTAACCAGGTCATTTCCAGATTCGAAAGGGTGGAGATCAAAAATCCTACACAAGTTCGCCCACTCCACCGTTTCCGCCAACCCAAAGGCGCGTCTGAATCTAATGTGCCACCCATCGGCAGAGCGAACCCCCGCTACCGTAGCGAAGGGGTTGTCGCACACCTCAAAAAGACGAGGGAAGCTCGCTCTAAGCGGACCATTCCCGGTCCACCAGTCCAGCCAAAAATAGGTTCGGGCCCCATCCCTAACCTGGTGTTTCGCCCCCCGGCTTGAAATACCATTTAATCTTGTGGATGGCATTCCGTAATCCGGGACCCCTTCGTCGGCACGAGAGGGGAAAAGAGGTCATTGTCTCCTGTGCATTTGGCACGGATTAAGTCAGCCCAAAGACCCTCCGCATTCTGGTAAAGCTTCCGGACCCACTTCAAGCATCAAAGCAATGTTCATAAACTTCGTGTTAAGGATCCCCGGACCCCCAAACGCTTTCGGCCTCGCACACAGTAGCCCAGTCCACCATGTGGTATTTTCTCTTGTTCCCGGTCCCTTCCCAAAAGAAGCGGGCTCTGGATCTATTCATCGCCCCATGCGTGGACTCGTGGAGGAGGTAGATGCCCATCGCAAACATGGGGAGACTCGAAAGGCAGGAGTTGGTCAATTCCAGCCTACCTGCCGAAGCAAGAAATAGCCCCTGCCACGGGTCAACCCTATGACCCACCTTCTCAGTGAGAAAGTGCCAATCCGCCACTGAGAGGGATTTGTCCGATACTGGGAGCCCCAGATACTTTATCGGGAGAGTTCCCGACCTACAGCTTCAAGCCCTCCGCAACCCAACGTTTTTCCTCCTCGGTGACCCCCGTCACAACCGCCTCGCTTTTAGCCAGGTTAATCTTAAGACCCGACATATTCTCGAAGCAAAGGAGGATGGTCTTGAGGTTGGCCACCCCCAGGTAAGACGGCTCAACCAAGACCAAGGTGTCATCCGCATACTGAAGATGGGTGACACCCCCAGGGATTAAATGAGGCACCACTCCCTGTATGTGCCCCGCCTGGTTTGCCTTTGTCAGGATGGCCGCTAAAGCATCCACCATAAAGTCAAACAGGATAGGGGATAAGGGATCCCCCTGTCGCACTCCCCGTGCATTCCTAAAATATGGGCTAATTTCCCCGTTGACGTTGACAGCGGTCTGACCCCCAGACACCAACTGCAACAAGCGGTGAGTCGTAGCTGCCGAGAACCCTTTTCTCAGCAGTACCTCCCTAAGGAATCCCCAGTCGACTCCGTCGTAGGCCTTCTCGAAATCCAATTTGAGGAGAAGGCCTCTCGCTTCTTGGCCCTTAGCTCATGCGCAATCTCGTGTAGTGCCAGCACACCCTCATGCAGACATCTACCCTTAATGAAAGCCGTTTGGCTACGATCTATCGTCCTTTGCGCTATCGGGGAGAGTCTAGACGCGTAGGCCTTAGCTATGAATTTAAAGATGACATTGATAAGGGCTATAGGCCTAAACTCGTTTGACCTGTGTCCGCCTCTTCACTTTCGGGATGAGCGAGATAATCCCATAGTTGAGACGAGAAATGTCAACCCTCCCTAGGGCAAAATCGTTAAGGATAGCAAGAATCGGTCCCTTGAGACTCTCCTGCAATCTCTTGAAGAACGCCACCGGAACCCATCCGGCCCAGGCGCGGAGTCCGGCTTCATATCGCCCAAGCACTCGGTCCAACTCCTCCGGGGTAAAGGTTAGTTCAAGCGCGGCGTTCTCCTCATCATTCACTTGACGCTCGGCGGGCCACGTGTCCGTGGCCAAAGAGAAGACCCTCTCCTCCCCCGAAGCACCCATCAACCCCCGATAGAACCCATGGATATGCTCCATCGGCTGAGCCTCGCTCCGAGACTTCCCCTGTCTCAGTCAAAAGCCTGGGGATCAGACACTTCCTGCGTCTTCCGTTAGCGAAGGCGTGGAAGTAAGCCGTACAGGCATCCCCCTTAAGGGTCCACTGCAAGCGGCTACGTTGGCGCCAATACTCCTCGTCTAAGGCGTCCAGCTGGGTTATCTGGTCCTCCAGGTGGTATCGGAGTGCCCACCCCTCCTCATCCAGCCCGGAGGAGTCCGCCTGCCTATCGAGGGCGGCAACCTGCTGCAAAAGCCCCTCACGGAAGGACCGTTTTTCTTTCCCAAGGTTTGCACCCCACCCCTTGAGGAACAACCTCAGGCCTCTAGCAATCCCCTGCCAGGCATCAATGCTACAACGATGCGGTCCCGACTCCTCTAGAGCCCGCACAATCTTCCCTTTAACTAGCTCCTCGAAGCCAGCAACCCCGAACCACCAAGTTTGGAAGAAAAACCTGGGTGAGCGACGAATGCCCTTTTCCCCATTATCGAGTATGAGGGGGCAGTGATCAGACCCGATCCTGGTGATCGCCACCAGAGAGCACAGCGGGAACAGGGTTTCCCAGCTGTTGGACACAAACACCCTATCCAGCACCGCCCTAATAGGAGCGGCCTGATTATTGGTCCAAGTGAATCGAGCCCCTGCTCGACAAACTTCCCGAAGCGCAAGACCAGCTAGTACATCATTGAAGCGACGCACCCTTGGCCAGTTAACAATCCCATTGCTCTTGTCCGCGACCCTGCGGACAAGGTTGAAATCCCCTCCCACCACCAGTGGGAGGGGGCAAGCTAAGACCTCGGCCTCCGGCTCCCCGAGAACTCCGCCGTCCCGGCATGGTCGACCGGGCCATAGATCAGCATGAACCGCCATTTAAGGTTCGGGTTCCGTTGCAGCACATCCGCGCTAAGGAAGAAGGATCCCATCCTCCAGCTCTCCCACCTCAAAACAGAGTGTCTCGGAAACCGAGCAAGCATACCGCCCGAATGTCCCTGCGCCGGCAACCAGCTTCCAAGCAAACCGGCCCCCTCGCTCAAGGCGACGCAGTTCTACCGCCGAAAAATCCTGTTTAATAGTCTCTTGCAGACCAATAATATCCACCCGTTCCTTGTGCACCGTGTCTTTGAGCTGGGAGCACCTCCCTGGCGCTCCAAAACCCCTAATATTTTGGATGAGGAACCTCATGGCGCGGCTTTCCTCTTGGAGCTCCCTTTCCGAACCGTGAGTGTCGATTTGCGACCCCTGCGCTTACGAGGTTTGGCACCCTGAGCCTCCCCGTCGCGAGGCTGGGCAGGGGATCTGAGAGGCGTCCCTGCCGAACTCTCCCGGCCCAAAACTGGGTCAACCCCAGGGCTCCCTGCCCGTGGGTCATCCGTCGCCGTCGTGGTGCCATTGGCAGCCAGCACCTCCCCTGATGTTGGTGGATCGCTGTCTCCCGCCTGACCCACCGAAGCCCCCATGGCCTCGCACTGTGCCTGAGCCGAGCGCGCCTCCGCCTCGAGCTCGAGACGCCGTGCCGTCGCTGCGAGTGCAGCCTGCACCGTCTCCTTCGCTCTAATGATCGAAATAGCCTCAGCCGGAGTGCCCGCAGAGGGCCGGAAGACCATGCCACTATCCAAGATCACCTCCGACAGATGAGAATCGAAAGAAAACCAAGCACCTCTCGCCGACGTACTCGATTCCTTGCACTTGCCCTCCGTGTTCTTCTCGCGCCGCCAAGCGCTGCGCCTTCACGAGCGTCGAGGTGCCGGTCTTGCCGCCCCCATGTCTTGCGCTCTTGCGTGTCGCGGTGGAGGGCGTAGTCGCCGCAGCCGCCCCACGCCGCGAGTAAGGCACCGCCTGGGACCGGCGGCCTTGCGCCAGGGGCATGACCGCCAGCGCCTCCTTCTGCAGATCCTGCCCCGCCACCCTTGTCGTCTTCGCTCCTTGCACCTCCCTCACCAACTCCTTTCCCTTCAGCGCCACCTGGTCCAGCTCCTTCTCCCCCAGCGATAAGTCCCGCCTGGCCAGCTTGGAAGGTGGACCCTCCTGAGGGCTGTCCACCGCCGGAAGGTGAAGGGGATCGATGACGAGAGATTCCGTCTCAGTCGAGAGCCGCGAGTCATCCGCACTGAGCAGCGAGAGCTCCCCCTCCTCCCTAGGCTGCACCAACCCCTTCTCCCCGGCAAAGGTCGTGTCTTCCTGAGACTTGGTCCACTCCAGGCCGTCCCGACCCAGGTTGGACCCATACTGGAAGATCGGCAAGTCAAGCGCTTCCAGCCCACGCGTCGCTGGTGGCGCGCTCTGCGAGCCCATCTCCTTGTCGCACGTTCTCGCCCCCGGCAGCCCCGTCGCGCCTCCCTTTGACTGTTGCTGCCCGGAATTGTCCTGCTCAGGTTCCTGGTTTTTCTTCCTCCTGCCGTGCTTCCACTCGTCATCAGTCGAGAACTCATCCGAGAGGTCGTCCTCGGTATCTTTGCGCGGTGGTGGTGGCGGCGCACCCCCGGAGCCACCAGCACCTCCACGCGGTGGGGCCTCCGCCTGCACACCCACGGTGTACCCTTCCCCATTCACAAAGACCTGCACCGACCCTTTGATGCGGTCCGGGTAACGGCACTGGAAGCGAGCCCGAATCGGCTCCCGATCCCTCTTTTGCACAGAGAGCTCGTCGAGATCGATCATGCGCCCCACCATCACGAAGGCCGCCCGCATCCGTTCCTTGGAGAGCAGATCCTCCGGGACCCCTGTGAGCCTAACCCAGGTGGCGGGCAGCACCAGGGACGGCTTAGGGGAAAGGAACGCCTCCCTGATGGCGGTATCCTTCTTGGACAGCGGGAGATGGAGCTTACCACTCCCAGTACTCAGTCGCATCGTCTCCCTTGACGGAAAAACGACCGAGAACTCCGAGTCCGAGAGACGGCACACCTGCCAGTCCCACATCTCGTCCACCAGATGCTTCAGCTCGTCGGACAGTTGCACCTCCGACAGCGGAGAGGAGTCAAACCTGATCACAGCAGCAGGGACCTCTCCCAGGGAACCCTTTCCCTGAAGTGGTTCGACGTCAATGTTGAAAAAACCCCCGCCGGAGATTGCATGCCCCATGGACTGGAGGCGGAGAGAGTTCCCTTTGGAAGGGCAGTTCGCTGAAGCATGTCCCTCTCCGCTGCAGATCACACACAATGGCTCAAACGTGCACTCCGACTGGTAATGCCCTTCACGGCCGCACTTGAAACACTCACCCGCCACCGGGGCCCCTGCCTTAGCGGCGGCCGCTTTGTTCTTCCCCTTTGGCTGGCCAGGGCCCGCCCCTGCCCCCTGGCCCATCACCTTCTTCCCCTTAGCCTTGGCCTGCGGTTGCTGTTGGTGGTGGAGTCGCGGCGGCGCACCAGAGCGGTCTCCCTGACCACCCGTACCCGCCCACTCCCCAAAGCCACGCGCACCTTGGCCCTGCGCTTGCAACTCCCGCGCACGCAGCGCCTCTTCACGCTTCTGTTGTTCCTCCCACCACGGCGGTGGCGGGCCCCACCGATCGTCGCCGCGCTCTGAGCCGCGGAGGTCCTCCCCGTTGAAACGGGAACCGCCCTCCTGCCGCAACCCGCCCGGATCCTGGTAGCGGTAGCCACCCTCCTGGCGGCCACCTCCACCATCAAAGCGCCCGCCGTAGTTGTTGTTGTTGCCGTCGTGTCGTGCACCTCCTCCTTCGCGCCAGGCCCCCTCGCCCCGGCCGCCACCCTCCTGCCTCCTGGCACCTCCCTCGAACCTCCGCTTGCGCCCATCGTCGTAGCCACGGTCCATGACCGCGTCCGCAAACGAACGGCGGAGAAGTGGTGGTTCCTGGGTTGGCCTGAGCAAGCGATGCGGTGGAGCAAAGGGATCACTCAAGCGCCGCCGCACCTCACTTGGACGCGCAGGGAACCCTAGCGAAGGGAAAACGCAGCCTCTCGGCAGCCACAGCCACCTAAATACCCTTTTCGCTGGCCGGCCGCCAGGAGGCCCAACAGGCCCAAGCAGAAGAGGGACCTCCCTGTCCCCGTGGGTCAGCGAGCCACCCTCCCAGCCCGTTGGGAAGGAGACTAACTCCACTTCGGTAGAAGCCGTGGTGGGCTCCGGCCCACAGCCCACCGAAACCTGGGCCACACTTGGCCCAACCCCGCCAACCGGCCCGCCCGTCAGACGCGGCCAGAACAGAGGCAGCTGCGACCTAGCTTCTTCCTCCGCCGCCACGGCGGCGATCCCATCCACCGCAGTCGAGGTCGAAGCCACCTCCCCCAAAACCAGCGAATCTCCCACCGGCGACCCTCGCCGCACGGGAGCTGAGGACCTTCGCCGGAGCCCACGGTCCCCCACATCGCCCAGCCGCCGAAACCTAGGCGTCGCCGTGTGCGGGAACCTTGAACCTCTGCCGCCCGGGGCAAAAGCTCGTCTGCTCCCATGGCGGAGGGAACCCCCTAGTTCCTCCGCACGCTGGATGAAGCCGTCTAGGGAAATCGACGCCGCCGGCCTCCTTGGCGGGCTCCCTGCCACCACCGCGTCCTTCCCCAGCTCCCCGGCCTCCTCCACCGAACTCACGGACCCCGCAGACTCCTCTTCTTCCCCGGCGAGGGCCCAGAACCTTCCCTGGCAGAGGCCCCTCCCCGTGGGCGGCTCCGACCAGGACCAGACCCGGCCATGGCCCGCGCCCGGCGCCGGTGGCATCATTCATAGTTTGATAATGCTGGGTTTCATAAAGGGTCTTTCCTCAGATGAGCTGTTCCGGCTTTCACAGTTCACTGCGGCCGGTGGCGCGGAGGCGGAGCAATGCCGGGCGCACGTCAGAACGCCGTTTTCACTGCCGGTAAGCAGGGCCCCGTTGATCCCGGTTAAAAAGCCGGAAATTACACACAACCGCCACCGCCCAGCTTGAAACGACGACCTCCCGTTCAGTCTCTCTGCTGTAACCCGTCGGTTTCGACCGGGAAGAAGCAGTGATGCAATGCTCCGCCTTCCGGTCATGACACAATTTATGGCTCCGGAACTTTTGACATCAAGTTTCGCTGTTGTTTGGGTATTACATACACTAGCAAAGAAAGGCGCGGCGGCACGCCGCGCCGGATGGTGGGAATAATTATAACCTATATAAAAGCTAAACCACTTTGCTGGAACCATAACGTTTTGGGTACTGTTTCCTTACCTTTTTGTCCAATTAAATGTGGCCACGTCCCCTTTCTTCCACTGTAGACGCGTGCAGGTCCTGTAAATGCAGCCCTGCTAATTTTGCTCTTTCCTTTATTTCCGTGTGTAAAATTAGGGGTTACCGGGAGGCTTCCGGTTGCTCCATGCAGCTACATCTGGTAATCCTGATTTTCTATTTATTTTTTTCCTTTTATGTACCCCTGATCTCCGGACTCCCCCGGTTCAAAGCGGTAAAGCGTGCCGTGTATGCCCTCTTCCTTCCCAATCCAGTCGCAAGCCACTACCTCTTCCTCCCCAATCCCCATCGGCCAGGCCAAAAAAATCTCCATGGCTGCTGCTCACATGCTCTGCCCAGGGGCCAGCGCCGTCATGTTCCTTCCTGGCCGATGCGTGTACCCAAGGATCCAGTAGATACCGCCCCAGACGCCGGTGGCTTGCCAGATGAAGATCCTCACAACCTCGACGCCTATGATCTGGAGGCGAAACCCCACTGGTATGACCCTGGCCGCCACATCTGCTCCCCTCCCTCCACCTCCTCTTCAGCGCCCTCCTCCGCCTCCTTATCCTCCCAAAGCTGCTTGGGGCGATGCGGAGGCGGAGCAGTGGGGGAGACGCTGGGGATGGAGTCGATGCCGCAAGGGATGTGCCGGTAACCATCTCCTCCCCGGCCACCGCTCACCTCTCCAACCCTTCCTACAACCTTCGCGTCTTCATCCCCTCCGCGGCGACAAAGAGATCCTGCTGCTGCCTCCTTCATGATGGCCTTGCCTTGCTCAATCATGCGCACCTCGCCCCGCCACCGCTTTTCAGTAGGCCCCCGCCTCGCTCTCTCGCCGATGTAGCGATGGTGGAAGTGTGACCATATGGTTGCCGCTAAAAGTCACGGTGGCTGATGTGCTCAGCAAATCATCTACGTGATTCCGTTTCCCATAGGCAACATCCATGATCCATATTGTTTGGTTACTTACCAGCTTTGTGATGTTGATGCAAGTGATTGTGGTGAAGTGGAGCTGTTTGCCTTCTTTACTAACATGGGAAGGAGATTATTGGCAGGCCACTATCTTCTGTGTTTTGTCCGCCATTTTTGTGCATTAGTCCTAATAGACAGATTGCTGCTCCTCTTTTCTTAGATAGACAAACTGCAGCTCCTTTCTTGGGAGGGAATCTGCAAAAAATAGACTTATAAGAGTTTGGTGCTCTGGCTACAAATGTTAAACATGTAAGAAGGAGCATCAGGATGCGAAGACTGCATCAGGTATTTTCCCTCGCAAAGCTTAATAGCAAATCTCTGAATAGACATTCTTCTGGTAAAATTGTATATTATTCAATGAACGCATCGATCATGATGGTTAAACAAAGCATCATGTAATTTTTCCAGATGACTGATCATGTTGTTGTGCACGTGTTTCACTACAGTTGTGGTTCCCAGATTGGATCATGCCCCCGACCAGCGAACAGTCCTTTTTACAAACCTGAACCCTATTAGACTGAGCACTGCTTTACCAGAGACAAAAGTTGAGTTATCAGAATACATGTACATAATAAATTTAGAGTATTTTAGTTGCATTGGAGTTTCTTAAATTTCACTTCTGGACATGATATTTGTGGACTATTAGTTACTCAAAATGCATGCTTTTGATGCATCTTTTCTTCTTCTGTTCATATTAATTTGATGTCCCAATGCTAAACTATGTGCAGGCAAACGAAGGAGGTCTGCCTCTGCCAGAGAAGTAACTTGCGCCTGCCACTCTCTACTCCTCCACCTCGCCTTTGCCTTCATTATGCTCCCTATTTATTTCTGGGTGCGCATTCTTGATCATATGCACTGTGTATTGGTGTCATCCACCTGTTTGTTTTTATGTTACACAGCTTCAGATATGAAGCATATTTATTTGTATGTTCCTATGTACTTTAGTTTTAGCTGTTGCCGTGAGTAGACTCATGCTAGGTACTGGAAAGTCATGGTTTGAGGCATTCTTTTTACTATAAATAAAATTTGGTGTAGTGGATATAAACAACGATTCACTTGGCTAGCTAATAGAGCTCTCAGATTTTCTACATCTTACTAATGTAGGTCCTCCTCCTAAACTTCGGAGATGAATTGCAGCCCGTGGCCTCTTCTACTGCACACCCAAGGGTGACAAGCTCCACTGACTAGCATCTTAGATGCCCTTCGGCCACATCGTCGTGTGAGGTGAGCAAGCACTCCGTCCCCATCTTATTACTCTTCTTAGACAAAACTTCTAAAGCATGGATTAGAGCCTAAAGGGTTCACAAATCTGTTGTAAAAAAAATATTGTAGTATTGCACCATTCACACGCAAAGAACTGGTGAGGTATCAATATAAGTTATAGTACCGCCTCACCATTCACACGCAAAGAACTGGTTAGGTATCAGTATAAGTTATAGTACCGCCTTTTTTACATGAAATTTTTGTTTCGAATTTTGTAAGGATTTAAGAGGAAAAAAATTCAGCAGGACCAGTTTACATATTTCAAATGATGGTCTACCTTACCATTTCGATAGAAATTAAACTCATTTCGAATTGCTAAGATAATAAATTCTATTTTTGGGATCAACTGCTAGCTGACTGATTTACTGAAGAAAAATTTACTGGAAGTGGCACATTTTTCCTCGCTGTTATAACTCATGTCATGTTTTATATTGTTCAGTAGGCTTCAACCGAATAGATCTAGAAGGGGAGCTGGCCATGGAATTCGGAAGGACAAAGACTCAAGAACAGGTACATAATGGCACTCCAATACGATTTGTTGTAGCTCCATACAAGAAAGCTTTAAAAAAAATCCTGTTACAGTTCATCTAGATTCTGTTACTTCAACAGATGGTCAAATGCAGATTTAAATGTGTTATTTGTGTTCTGTTTGCCTCTTTGATGAAAGAATAGTTCCAGTAACTATGCATACAATGTTTGTGTTCAGCTATCTACTTATCTTACATATAGTTCAGCAGGGTGTGCCCACATACCCTGTCAAATATTCTTCAACCGCACATAAGTTACATGGTACAAGAATAAGCAGTAATTTTCTTAATGAAGTTATTGAGATGAAGCTTCATATAAAAAAAGTGACCCAACTCATTGCCCTTTGCAAAGTATGTTACTTTGCCTCTGCATGCTTGGTCAATTTGGTAGAAACAGTTATGTTCACCAAGGGGATTATTGGTCTGCCTACTTCATGCTATATATCTGCAACTTTTTTGGTTTTGAAAAGGAAAATTACATATGCTTTTCATGTGCATAGTTAATCGGTAAGATCTAAGATGGACCTGCTCTGATTATGTAGTTCAGGGACTAAAGCTCTACTAACTACAAGCTCTGTTTATGTAGTTCAGGGACTAAAGCTTTGCTAACTACAAGTTGTAGATTTTGTTGCAGCTGAAGCTATGTATCAGTGCATAAAGTGCGCTCAGTTATGTTTTTTTCCTGCAGTTGTTATTAATTCTTAAAAAGGCTGTTTATTTGAGCAGGGTAGATGCCGACATTTCTATCTCAATATGTCTCTGTCTATCTCAATATGTTTGTCTGCTTTTCGATCAAGGAGAACGAAGATGGAATGGGTAATACACCACACACGCACACTGAACTGATATTATTGTATCATTGTTGCCATGTATAATTAGTGTCTGCCAGTTTACCAGTATAGAGAATGATTTGTGTTTGCTACAGTGAGGTCTTCCAACTTAAGCAAAAAAGGATATACAATAACATCGACTATTGCTTCATATTCTGAAGTGATGTGCATATCCTACAAAGATTTGTATGCCTATTAGCCCTGTTCATTTTGCAAGTAGTTCCTCATCTAAGCTGCAAGTTCATTTACAAACCATCTTCCTTCCAGATTGAGCACGATGACGCTTTGTTTTTTAATCATATCCTAATATGTATGAAATCAGAGGATCAAACTCCTGGCATTGGAACTCGAGTTGCTTCTAATTGTGTACCAAGATATACTGATGAGCTCCACATAAAGTATTGGCATTGAGCGAACTTCAGTGCTGACATTTTCGAGTTCCAAGGATCAATATGCAGTTGTCATTGGCATTTGAACATCATTTTAGAGTTGCTCCTAATCAAGTACTGAGATATACTAATGAGATTCACATGAAGTATTGACACTGAGCAAACCTGGAGATTTAGAAGGCCATAATTTCCTCTGTACCATTGTATTGTTATTTCTTAGATTGTTCATTATGTACAAATTGACTGCCTTACTCTATTTAATAATGTCAGAATGGCGAACTTGTGGAGTCAGAGCAAATGGCAGCCGGTTGTGTAAGCGAAGAGTTGGGGTCTTGGTCTTACAACATCTCAGAGAAGTTGATCTAAAGCCTAGAACCAGTATGAAGATTGTTGATAAGGAAGTATGAGGCATCTTAGGAATTCACAACAAGGGATTACCGAAGTGTTGAAACCATAAATGACAGGTGTGGACCTTAGATGACATGAGTATGTAATATGTTGTCGTTTCAAAACCAGAAGTTATGAGATGAGTAGATACTAAACCAGAGGTTTCTTGATGTTCTGGTATATTGTGCTATAATAGAAATCTTATTATTTTCTTATACCTCCTACCACTACTCTACTTGCAGTCTTAGAGATCAAGCAGTACGTTAACCAATTATGTGATGTAGCTCTTGGCAGTGTTGATATCATCCTAAGAGTAAGAGCACATAGGTATGGACATTCACATTTGTAATTAGAGATGAACCATGGATAAAGAATTGGTAGGAGGGACTTACATACCCAATGCAATCCAGAAAGAATCAATGTTAGTTCCTTCAACATCAGATATAAATTTTCCAAGTGATTATATGGAAATCTCAAGGATACCTGAACCTACCATATGAACTACTAGGAACAAATACATTACCATCAAGAATTTGTGGTTTGACCAATTTATTGTCAAGTAGCAAATCTGCTGCCGAGCAAAGTGGACTGTGATGGAATAGATTAGCATGATTATAATATTTCTGGTTACCTACCAAAAACTGTCAGGTTAAAACAGTAACACAGCACTGCGGGGTTTAGGTGGTGGTCAAAGGTGCTACAGCCCACAGCTCAACATAACAAATTGTGCATAACTAAACTAATCAATCATATTAATGCCATGATTTTACTCGCTCTGGAGTTGTTGCTGGAACTACATAATAGAAACCTCAACTTCCTCCAAGTAAGGGTTCTTGGTGAGTTAAAGAATAGAATGGCGACTTGCAAGACTGTTCAACAGAATTGTGCATTTTTATTAGTTGGGATCTCATAGTATGAATATCACTTATCTTCTATTGTTTTAGTTTAAGATATCTAATTATCCTAGAGCGATGTCGGACTACTAAAACTCACAAACTAAAACTCCAAAGTAGATTTTAACCTCTGAACTTTTACGTAACTGACAACTACAGAGGGGCATTCCTAGGAGAGATAATCTAAAGTAATGTTGGCCTCACCACTAGCTGAAAAATTTAGTGTCCAGCCTACAGGTTAAAGTAAACTACGATTGTACAAAATGCTTACAGCCCATATATAAGAATAGTCTGCATAGAGTTTCCAGTTAAATTATTCTTCAAAGTTTATTCTTTATTGTTTTCACCTATTACATTTTTTTATTACATAACAAACATTGGAATTTTGTAGTTAGTCGATCTAAATATGTACATTTCTCGCGGCGCATTCTTATGGTGATGCTTACAAGTAATAATACAGATATAGAAGATACTCTTCCAAACAAATTTGAAGCAACATTTTGCTAGATAAAAGCACAAATAATTCAGTCACAGAATACACTGCTATGCTAACAATGCGAAAATTCAGCAAATTTCCGCTACGAAAAAGAACACCTTAACAAACTTGCAGTAGGAAAGCTAATAGCAGCAACAGATAATCAAGTAACAGAAGCATACCAGACCATTAATCCCTTCACGGCGGACAACGGCAAGGACCAGCAATCATTGCCTGCGCCGAAGTTGACGGCCGCTGCCTCTGTCCAGACGCAGCGTCCGCCAAAGAAAAGGATCCTCGCCTCGCTCCGCTTGCCCTGTGTGCTCTGCTGCCTCGGCTCCCGGGACGCCGCGTACAGTAGGCAGTACCAACTGCTCCTCCAGTTCGTGCCGACGGCTCACCCGTCGACGAATCCAAGAGAAACGGAGGTAGCCTCAGGGAGCACGCTGTTCCAGATCTCCGCCTTCTTCTGCCAACCCAAAGACAACTCTGCCTCTCTCTCATACAGATCTTATTGCAAGAATTCATCCTCCGGTGAGAGAACACGAAAGCCATTCACTGACTCAGTGAGTGCTCTCCGTCCACTTCGTGATTTCCAACAACAGCGGCCCAGCAATGCTATGTTACAGTTTAAACGGGCCTAAAAAATGGTCCTATTTGTGTCCTTCAAAATAAATAAATTTTACATGCTGTTTCAGCTATAAATTTTACATATTTCTTCTGCAGTTTCCGAAAAGAAATATAAAACTTCAAACGTGGCAGTATTAGACTTCTAAAGAATAATCTATACTTATTTAGTACCTCTGTCTACATACTGAAATTGTGCTCTCTTTCAAGCTTCCAAATCTCTCTAAAATGGTACTCCTTTTCAAGCTTCCGAATCTCTCTAAAATGCACAATAAAAACACCATAAGTGAACAAGAAACCTTATACAGCATGGGCGCGGCGTGCGCCGCGCCACAAACTTTCTAGTCTTGTTAATTTTCGTACCTGATGAGAATTTTTTTAGCTTGTAGTGGTGTCGGTGTTTTTTCTGTGGGTGGTAGATGGTTGGGCAGACTGGCTGTCGTTGGGTTCCACACCCGTGGTGTTACAGAGACAGTTTAAGAGTCAGTTTTGGCATTTTTTTTGTAAGTTTAGATATGTATTGAACGGAAGGGATGCTATTTTCAGATAGTTGGTCCAGGTAGTAGATGTTTATATTGGATTACACTGTGAATTAGATTGAGCCAGCTGTTCAATTTCGAAAAGATACAGATGCGCTTACTTGACGTGATGCTTGCCCATTAGACAGTGGTGCCGGTACATATCCACATAGTAGATATGACCGCATCACGCAGCGTAGAATAAATGCATTGGCTAGCAAATTTAATCCACAGTGCTGCTGACATATATAGCTGACCGTATCCTAAGATATATAGCTAGGATAGTTCTCTTCAGTGCTAGGTAGCGTAGAGGAAATGGATTGGCCTCCGTCGTTGATAATCTCCTTCTTTGCTTCTGGAAGGGAAAGGAGAAAAACACAAAATACACAATCGATTAGGCAGTGGATTAAGTGGCACATTTTGATTAGCTGGCAAGTTGGAAGCAAAAGTGCACCAGAGCCAGCCAAACCATGCGCTGAAGAACGAAAATAGAACCAAAGAAGAAAAACACATCATACCCAACAGGGTGTACCAACTAAAGAGGCAGATGCAACACAATCAGGTCTGACGGATACCCAACGGCAAAGGAGCCGAAAAACTCCGTCTCTACATAGGAAATCATCATCATCCCCAGTAAAGGCCAACCAGTGGCCGAACCATACCCGTCAGTCAAAGAAGAAAATGCAAGAACACTTGGGACCCCGATGCAAATATGAAAAAAGTATAAAAAATTAATGAAGTCATAAATAAATTAGGAGGCCACGAAAATAAGAACAAGTAATGCACAGAAATCAGATAAACAACGAAGACCATGAAAAGAACTCAGTTCACCAAAAATATTGAGCTGCCTAATCACCAGCAGGAGAGCCACCGATCTTGTCGAACCCACCATGCCCTGCTCCTGTGGAAGCACAAAAGAAAGTTAGATAAGAAAAGTACACACATTCACTATCTGCAGCAGGAAAGAGAAAACAATGGGAACTCTATGAAATTGAGATCAGGTAATATACTTAAATGGTAGCATATTACCTACTTTGAATTCTCAGATATGATAGTGGACAAAGCTTTAAACATTCGTTCGACGTCATGTGGGATGTTCTGGTGGAGTCAATCTGAATCAAAAGAAAATAGAGCAACAACTTCTGGTGTATTAGAGCAACAACAGCCAACCTGAAGGAAGAAAGTGCAGAACACCAGCGTCACTTCCATCAGGCCAAGACACGATGTACACACGGTGCTTACCTGAGCTGGCAAGCAGGTCGACTTTCCTCCCCAGGACAGAATGCTAGGCCTTACGTATATACTTTGATTTGTCCTGTAAGCAATGTTTAGGAAAAAATTAGCAATATGTAGGTCACACGGACCAGCTATAGATAGGAAAAGTGTTCAGTACCTCAGTCTCCATGCTAGAGGTAAAGCCGTAATCGGCAATCTCCGAGAAACAATGCAAAAGAATTGCTGAGATAGTTGTGGGCTTCTGTTGTGTGTGAATAATGTTTTGACCAATGCATAGGCGTGGGTGCTTCCATTTATTTAAAACTCATTTGTCGCGTCATTTGTGTTTTTTATGATAGCCGAATACTACTATTCTGTCTATATATGATCATTGAGTTATTGGCTAGTCTTCTTGAACGTTTACGAAGGTGATGGCGAGTCTCAATAGATTGTGGGTTACAAAGGTGAGGGCAAGTCTCAATAGACTGTGCATGTGTGATAGAAGTTTTATTTAGTTGCATGCGAGTCTCTACAGAATGTCATTGAGCCATGGATGGAAGTGGCGAGCGGTCTTCTTTGGGCCATGGGCGAGTTCTTGGTAAACCGACTAAGTAGAAAACACAGGAAAACGGGATGATTTCAAGAGAATAGATTCTTGTGTTATGCACAAAGATCTCGGTAGCCAAATGTTAAAATAAGTGATATACATTGACTTCATCACTGTTTTTATACAGCTGATATATCAACAAACTACAAACCTGTGTCTTTTTTGATAATTGATTAGCCTGGATGATATCTGGAAGGCAAAAACATAAGAGACCTGGGCATTTCCAAGGGGCCAGGGCTAATTAGGTTTTTTAGAATCATTTTTCAGTGCCACTTCTAGCTTGCATGCCTCAAACATAGAGTGCTTAATTGATAGCACACACTCACGCAGAAGCTTTGCCAATATATGGAAAATAGAGAATTTGCATGAGACTTAGCCAAGTACATATAACAATAGTGTAAAGAGATTCCTAACTGATATTATACTTGTGTATTCCCTAAAGATTGTTTCCTGTGAAGCCAATAATCCCAGCGTTGTTAGTACTATATTTTAGTACTTCCACCCAGGGCAAGAACCAATGGTAAATTTATAAATCTTCCTCACAATCAAATGTAAATATTACTACCATGACCGAAAGAATATATAACTATACAGCTCCTGTGTAGGACATAGGATGACCAAACAACTAAATAAAATATACAAATGCATCCGAGTGTGTTTTCTTCCAAGCATCAACGACCCATGCCCATGGTTTTGTAGTACCAATGCGGAAATGACCTCTACCAATTTGATCTTTCAGCTTCATGTAATTTAGAGAGCACGGTACAACAATGCAACAATGTTGGAGGCTCTCGATGCATCTTATCTAGCTTATCAACATCAGGACCTGGCACAAAAGCAAGAAGGTTGCATCAAAACAGAGAACCAAAAATCCTTGAGACACAGAACCAAACACAAAATGAGTTGGGAAACACTATCATTGAAAGATGGCAGAAAAATACACATCGAGACAAAGAACCAATAATATGCTATCTTGAATTTCAGAATAGGTATACTATAGGATGTTCTCTCCTGATCATGCAATTTCTATCTCCTTCTCATTTGTATTCTCTAGAATATCTCTCTAGATCAGATCTTCCAGTGACGATCTTTTATTTCCATACAGAGAAAACATATATCAGATTGCTACCACAAAAGAGTAATGTTCTACAGTAGCTTAACAGAAATTGGCCTAACAGCTTAGTTTAGGGACAATATATAGAGCAATAAAGAATCAGAGAAAAGCAACAATAAACTTATCATAAATCTGTTTCGCCAAGTTCATACCACACATTTCATGGTCTTTAGATGAAGATATGTAGCCCGGATCACCTTCCAAAAAATATATGCTAAGCCATTATTTGATTCCTTATTTTCCTTTTCTTTGCAAAACCTGCAATTAACAGTAAGCAAGGTTCAAAAGTAATAATACAATTAGCTGATATCAGCAGCCACCATTGTAATGTACAGTGGGTAATTCATCTTAATAGAAAGTTAATGCCAACATTGAAATTGATTTGATGCATTCATGAAAGTTGTGAAACTGACTGTTAAACTGCAAATATTTGTGACCAGTAAGCCTATAACACACAGCGCGTAGGAACGACAGGAAGAGATGCGGGCTAGGAACTAAAAGCAAATACGGCGATTCTCCCAATTTCACATCCAAGATACACTATGAAAAAATCAGTGCAAGAACACCGTCTAGTGTTTCATTATCAATCCCTATGTGAAAGGGAACAACATGGCAATCCAAAGAAAATCCAGGAGGTTTCAAGGTATTGTACTTCATCATTTTGTCAGCAAGTTGTCTCACTCTTCGATATCCATTCTCGTATCTACAAGGAAACTATGTTTCAGCAATTATCAGTTTATCACCCAAATATGGCTTATAACATGGTAAGTAAGTACAATGTACAAAAGGGTGTGTTGAAAAGGCCAACGATAATTTTTATGTAATCTTTGTTAGTTGTCACCACAGATTTAAAGCACAATATGCTCGAACTGTTTTACTGTATCAATATGATTTTAAAATCATGTTTGCAGTTAAGAAGAGAAGATCAAGCTTCAGTCAATAAAACACCAAATAAACAATGAAATATTGTCTCAATTATTCCAAAGCAGAATAGGAAAAAAGGAATAACTTAATAGTGAGAGGTAAAAGTACTCTGTTCAGATAGCAAGCTCCCATCTTCCAATCTGCAAAACATGTCGTGTCAAGATTAGCTGTAGCACAATTCTCTTGCAATGAAACAATCTTGTTTACTGGCGGGCAGTCACTCAAGTACTTAAAATAGCTATGCAGAAGTCATAAACACGTACAAAATAATCACATTTACAGCGGCAGTCCACCAGATTCTGAAGATACAACTCAGATTTTTGGGCTCTATTATGTACAGTATAAGACTGCAGATGAAGAAATTTATATCAATCGACACAGATACAATTATAAGCTTATAACATGTGAAGTCAAATCTACTTTCATGTGTTGCAATAAAATTCAGTTGGGACAGAGGATTTACGACTTGGGAAAGTAGGCATAATTTGCAATATCTTGTGTTTTCAAGTTTCCAAGAGTGCCACTCTCTTGGTGCTGGATTGGTGACATAGAGAATCAGGGAGGAGTAACCACAGGCTGCATATATGATGCTAACATTCTCTGTTTTCCTCTAATCAAAAGTATCTGATACTGCGCTTGAGCTTTACAATACTACTCTTGCTATCAATCAGTTGATTGAGAATGCAGATGAGTGCATTCGTGAAAAATGATGCCCTTTATGGCATCTATATCAGGATGCTCAACCGGAGGCAAAATTTTAATTTACTCCTTTCCTTTATGGCATCATTTTTCACGAATGCACTCATCTTGCTTCCTCCCCCACCCAATACCCAATGGAAATTGAAACATGACTGTAGTTTATTGGTTTCTTCATTAACTTCTCTTTTTGGAGATGCTTTTGCACATTATATTGACAGTTTTAAGCATCATAGAAATAATATGAAACTCAAGAGGGGCCCTTGTAAGAGGCATTTATGTAGAATTTCACTATTTCTATTTCTACATATTTATAAGCTGCACTCATGCGTACTAAAACAGAATGAGAAAGGCCAAACCAAGATACCAGCTCCTAGTACGTGCTTCCTCCGCTTCCACGGTATTCAGCGCTCCGCCCTGCCGACTTCAACGCTCACAGTCTAGTAGTTGTTCGGGTGGCGGCAGGGTAGCTTTCAGCAAGGTCTGTGTATTCCGCACTCTCGATAAATCATGTGGTTGCACTCTCAGTAATATGATAACAGCCATGCAAGCAGTTTCCTTTGCGAAGCCAGAACACATTATTTTTGAACACGCTTAAAATCGAAACATAGATAAAGATGTTTTTTTACTGAACATTGTATTTGGCTCCACCTGTAAGAACAAATGGCTTGAAGGGTCTAGTTTCTTTTAGGACTGCAGCCTATAGTTTATTCTTTTCTGAATGACTTAAGCATACAGGAACAATTACCAGGTTGAGCAAGATCTATTATAGAGAAAATAATCACGCGGTGATAATTACCATGCTGGAACCAATATATAATTACATAGAAAATACCACCCAACTGGGAAAACAAAGAGAAAACCATAATGTGCAAGTACAATGTAGAGACCATAGTCATGACAGTAGCATGGCCGCTCCACAAAAAGTTAATCGACAGCCCTATCACATAATACCTAGCATAAGCCCACTATCCAAGGTAATACATGATAGCTTCCTCTCTCCAAACTCCATACAGTTACCAAGATGAATAGATTGCACAAAAGGTTACGGGGAAGAAGAAAATAAAGAGAATCCAAGTACCTGCATTTCACCAAATAGGAGTGTGCGTCCAAACAATCTTTGCTTTCATGGTCGCCTGACTTGTCCAATCCACCTATATTCCCGTGATTCTTTTCCTCACTAAATCCATGTCCAAACTGCAAGAAATAGCAGGAAACCAGAAGAAAAACTCAATCATTTTAGCGAGCTGGAAAAAATACAACATCCAGCTATACAGATTCGAATCACATGAATATGAAATCAAGAAAGAGCCTATACACCTCCCACTGCCTAGATCTGGAGTACATTAAAACTAACCCACCTTAGGAAATAGAAACTGAAGGTAGAAACGAATGGGGGAAGGAGCAGAAGGCTCAGCCGTGGACACCTGCTCTCCGTCCTAGCCATGGTCGGCAGCTGCTGCTGCTCGGCCGTGGCGTGCCTCCCCTCCTTCTGCCGCCCGAAGCTGGTAGAGTTGAGGATGCGCTGGCGGCTAGATGACGCCGGTGCCGTTAGTCGTGGAGTAGAGAACACACCGACAAAGATCTAGATCCCCGCGAGGTATTCTGTGGAGTCCTACGCTTGCTACAGCCATTGGCTGAAAGAGGCAGAGAGAGAAGGTGAGGCGGGAGAGAGAAAGAGTAGGGGCAGAAGAGGGAGCGATCAGGCGCGTACCGCTGGCCGCCGCCGGACCGGCCGTTGAAAAGGGCATCTCAGTCCTCGCCGCATCCGCTTCTGCCCGAGGGGAAAAGGGTACCGCCTCTCCACTCGAAATTGTGTGGCCGATCTCCCCGTCATCTTTCTTTTTAACTTGCCGTCCCTTGGTCGGAGGCAGAGGAACCTCCATACCAACAGCGTTACAGCGGGGCCGCGAACCCATCTCCCTCCCAACATCGCGCGGCAGCAAGCCTTCACGGTCCCTGGCAGTTCATGTTGCCCACGACATCGTCGTCGTCTGGTGGCAGCAGGGCGGCTTCTAGGCCATGATCTCAGATCAAGAGGAGGCGGTGGCGCCGCTGGCCATCGAGCAGGCACTTAACAGAGCACGTCGCCCTCGGTCTCCACGCGCGGTTCTCCGGTGTGGCGGCCGCCCGGCTGCTGGTCGCCGACACGGCGCCATGCCGGCCTCCGCCGCCCGGCTGCTGGTCGCTGACACGGCGCCATGCCGGCCCCCGCCGCCGTGGAGACTCGCCTCGGCCGCCGGCGCGCCGTCCTTGGCCTCCACTCGCAGTTCTCCGGTGTGGCGGCAGTCCGGCTGCTGGTCGTCGGCACGAACGGCGCCATGCCGGCCTCCGCCGCCGCGGAGCCTCGCCTCCGCCGCCGGCGCGTCGTCCTTGGCCTCCACGCGTAGTTCTCCGGTGTGGCGGCCGCCCGGCTGCTGGTCGCCGACACGACACGGCACCATGCCGGCCTCGGCCGCCGGCGCGTCGTCTTCGGGCTGCACGTGCGGTTCTCCGGTGTGGCGGCCGCCCGTCGCCCTGTGGTGGAAGCACAGCACGGGGCCATCCACGAACAGCCACCCCACCACCTGGACGCCCACCCGCAGCTGACGCCCCCAAACAACCGCTCCTCCATCAACAGGAATGGAAGCACGGCACGTCAGCCGGGTAGACGGATTGATCTCAACGGCCCAATCCACGGACCATCATAGAAAAATCCAAGCTGAAAAGGAGGAAGGAGATCGGAAGGCAGAAAGAGGGAAGAAAGAAAAGGAAGAGACGACCGGAGAATACTAAATCGAAGGAAGAAGAATAGAGGAGACCTCTGGAAGTGACCACGGCCCACCACCGCACCGCTTTGCCGCATGTTCTATGGACCCACGGGAGAACAGTGGCACAGTAACCAAAAAATATTAGAGACACCCGAAAGGAAGTAACGAATGAGTAACCAAATGAAAGTGGAATAAAAAACAGAAGCAAGACGTCCCCGAGGTAAACACAGAACATTACGGATGCAAACCACCACACGTGTCAGCAAATGACATAGTCAAAAAGTAAACCAAAAATCTAAGAAAAATCGAATCTGTTAAGGTTTAGTATAGTAGTTATGCAGCCAAAGAAGACATTGTCTCACTGTCTAGCTGGCCGTTTCGGCGATGTAAAATCTATGTCACTTTTACGCTGGAATTATGTCTGTTGCGCATCAATAGGAACGTTCAGAGTTTGTGGAAACGCTTAGCTGGTCTTGCGCGTATGTCACCTTGTCTCGTCTTCAGAGTCAGTTTTGGACCAGTAGATGCATTGGCACATCTGCGGGCGGTGGCATGGTTACGCTCGGGCGATGGTGTCATTCTCAAGTCTCTAGAAGCAAATGCGGGAGTAAGGGCGTTTTCCTGCTTTTTTTTTTGAACAAGGTCGGTGGTAATCCATATTACTATACTAAATACTAAACTTGAACAACTTCGATTTTTCTCAGAATTTTGGATTTACTTTTATGTACCTGTCCTGTTGACACGTGTTCTTTTACATGCTGTTATTTTTTTGTGTGCAGTTTTGATGGCGTTTTGCAGTTTCTTCAGATTTATTTCTGGGTGGTTGCTCGCATGGTGGTGGTTTCTATTTAAAGCCTGGGTGAGTGTAGCACATTCTTCTTTCTGTGCCGTTGTTGCTCAACGTGGTGGGGTCATGAGCATGCGTGTGGTGGGGAGGTCGTGACACGATTACCTGATTTCTTGCCATATTGTCCAGTGGGTTCCCTTTTTGTCTTCATTCTTCCTTTTCTTCCTCTCACCGTCTGGGTTGCAGGCGAGGTCGTGAGGTCCTCGAGGCTAGCGGGCGGGTGACTGGCGGCCGGTGGCAGGCGGGAGGCGATGGCGGGAGTGAGGCGACCACGGCGGAGATACCCTCCGTGGTGCGGCGCTCGAGCGTGCAAGATCGGCATCTATGGCATTTCTGTCCCTCCACCCCCACCGTTCTGCCCCATGTCCAAGCCTCCTCCCCTTGATGCGGTGGTTGAGTAGAGGCGGCGAACGGCGGGAGCCCTCGCCAACCTCTTTGATGCTGCTGCTCGTGGTGTCCGCGGCGGGTGGCCGGCGATGTCCCGTCGAAGAGGTCGAACGATCGTTGCCATGGCGCAACGCAACGGCAAGCCGTGCCGGCCACGTCGTGGCCCCGAGCGGCCGCTGAAGCCGGCGGAGGGCCCGACGGTGGCCGCCGACAGAGATCATCTCGAATTGCTGGCGATCTAGGGGAAGCCGTCAAGATGAACCGTGAGTCCGTGACACCACACTCTTCTCCATCTGTATCCGCCATGTCTCCGCCCATGTCCTCACCTCTGACCGCTCCCCTGCTCTCCCCCCACGCCCCCTCCTCTTGGCGACAAGTTGTGCCGCTCCTCGACGGCTCGGTTAGCAAGCCCATCAAAGCCGTCGACAAAGGCCTAGCCGCCGACAAGGGGAGGTCCTGACTCCTGAGCATCGGGAGCACCTGCGCGGGGGTGCAGTTCGTAGGTGGCAACGTCAAGCTGCGTGGTGGCTCCATAGCCGCCGTGGGGATGCGCCGCGACGCGCGGCCACGCTGCCGAGATGGAGGCCTCGTGCGCCGCCGTGCCGGTGCGGATGCTCGCGAGCAGCCGGGGGCTGCTGGACCGGATCAGGGTCAACTTCAACGCTGCTGAGCTCCGGCTGCCGGCGCACCCACGTCTCTCCGGATTATTGTGCTCGCTCGCTCGAACAGTCTTGGCACGACCAGATGCACTCAGGCACACACAGCGGTGCGGTAGCCCTAGCGATTGCGGCGGTGACTGGCCGGAAGAGGAACAGTGACCATCAAAAATTGCGGCTGCTACCAGCAGGAAGCTGAGCACACGAGCAGCGGCCAGCGTTAGCAGAGCAGGCTGCAGCCTGCAGGCGACCGCGACGGTAATCAGCCGCATAGCAATTAACAGATTAGCATGTACTTTTCACTTCTTCACTTTTCAGGTCATATATTGCATTGGGATTTTTTTTTACAATGAGTACCTAGCATCCAGTACCCGGTGCCGCCATTGCTGGGGTCGATGGGAATTTGATGTGGAAATTATTGACTACTTGTGCGTGGTTTTGATTCTCCGCAGAAAAAACCAAATCATAACTAATTCGTCGTTTAATCTTGCCTCTGACAGTCTGACTAGGTAGTCTGGCAACATATTTTGTTGCGTCAGTTTGGAGTCGTCGGTATAATCTGGCGCTGATGGTTCCATCATTGAAGAATTTGGGCAGCTAGCCATAATTGTGGCATACTCTCTGTAGTTGGTGGATTTTGCCTTAATCAATAGCCATTTTTCATGCTATGGATCAGTAGCCAGTTTGTGGTTTCACGACCTTATGGTTGACACTTGACAATTGATTGAAGGGATTTCTATTTTCGTGCCCTCAGTTCCTTAGTTGTACTCAGTTTTCCCCAGCTCCTTAGTTTTTCCTCAGTTTTACCCAAACGTTTGTCTGAAACCCGCAGAAGCAGCTCAGACGGCAGGATTCCCGTTTAGTTGACCGTTCTGTCACGTGTGGGGCCGCGTCGTGTGGGGCCGCGTCGTGTGGGCCCGCGTCGCGTGGGGCTGGTAGAAAGGGATCACGTGGGACAGGACGAGAAGCGTTTGGTTGCACGTGAGCGAGGAGCCGGGTTACGTCTCTCTCGGCCCAAAATTGGCATTATTAAGTGCACCTTTTTCCCTCTTTCTCTCTCGTCCTTTTCACCAAATTAGTATAAAATCTAGAGAAGCTTGCATTTCTGACTTTCTTCAATTATTTGTGCCTTTTGGCCCTCGTTGTTTGCCCAATATGGCAGCAAATCTAGTACTCCCTACGGTCCATATGTATGTAGTTAAATCTAGAAGCAAATCTCCGGGATAATGTACGATAAATTCACGGTCATAGTAAATCAAGAAAACTAAGTACGGCCAACAAAATATAGTAGACTAGGGATAGATAATCCCTAGATAATATGGATAGATAATAGGCTGCATACACGGCAGCCAACATAGTAACGAGTTCTTCACGAGCACCATCATACTAACATAACAACAAGGGATCCCTAGCTAACAACAAAGGGATCCCAACAACAAACTAGGAGGCAGCGACGGCAGCGGCACACGTCCGGGACTCCGCCTACCCCATCCGGCTCTGCCTCCACTTGTTGCTCTTGCTCCCCTTGGGAGCCTTGGGCTTGAGCGGAGGCATGCGTCCGGCGGAGATCTCCACCCGCCGCAGGCTGCGGAGGTGCATGCCGAGCGCCCGTGCTTGGCGCGGAAGGAGTGGACGTTCACCGTCGTGCCGACTTTGGGGAAGGTGTTGCCGATGTTCTCGGCATGCGTGACGAGGCAGTTGAAGTCCGTGGCGCCGAGTCTCCCGGTGCGAAGGGGCACTGTACACCTCCTTGGCGAAGTAGGAGATGTCTCGGCCGACCTGCGGCCTCCGCGGAGACTCGGCGAGTCTTGACGTCCTCCTCCTCTTCGTCGCTGCCGACGTCGGCGCCGGACATCCGATCCATATCAAACAGAAACTAGTGAATGAGTTGCAACGATGACTAACGTACATGATAACAAAGTTAAGAAAAACGAGTCGGCCTCGGTTAGAGTGGACATGATTATATATCTACGGGGAAGGTGTTAGCGAACTAAAGCTCATGCACAACGATTTGTACACAGCAATGGTTCGCTGAACCATCCTCGTAAAAATTTGTGCCCAACCATTCATCATAGGCAAAGAAACGGATTCTAGATCCGAACTAGATCTAAACTTGAACACATTCGAGATTATTTGCAAAATTAAACGGTTGATATCTTTTGATTAGTGCATAAAATAACCGATTGAGATCCCATGATTACTTGCATAAATTAAGCGATTGAGATCCAATATTACTTGCATAAATTAACCGAACAGCCGAACCCCAAATCTTAAACGAAATCAAGAAGTGATCAAAACAAAATGGAATAAAATCGGCGCAAATATTAGCCCAATACTCATCCATCTACGGATCCATCTACACCAGCAAAAATAGGGTTCAAAAAGGAATGGGGAACAAAAAAGGAAGCAAACCGTAGTTACCTCGTTCCATGGGTCCTCCAGGGAGGTGTCGTAGGGGTTCGGGGGCGGGACGTACGGCACGGGGTCGTAGGGGTCGTCCCATCCCGCCGGGATCTGACTGCCACCGGCGGCAGCAGCCTCCGATGCACCGGCGACGGCGGCGGCGGCGTCGTCGTCCGTAGAGGGGACGGCGCCGAAGATGGAGGCGTCGCGCTTTGAGCCAACCTCGACGACGATGGGATTAGCATTCTCCTTGTCCATCTCTCCGGCGGAGGAAGAGGAAGAGGGAGAGGGAGAGGGTTTTTTGCTTTGGAGAAGATGATGGGACGTGAGAGAGTTGGCGATGCGTGAGCGAGTGAGAGTGACGAGAGAGAGTGCGAGGAGGCGTCTATAAAGGCGAGGGGTGGTTAATGCGACCCGCGTCCTACGCGTGCACGGGTGCACGTCCGCACGTCTTGGACTTCGCAACGCGACACGCGTCCACGATTGCACGTCTCGACTTCTCCACTGCGACCCGCGTCTACGCGTCAACAATTGCACGTGTCCTCGAGTCTAACCCTGAAAATTTAGATATACTCAGGTATACCCTCGAGTCTTATACTAGCATTTTTTGTGTGCTCAATTTTCCCCTCGATTGCTAATACTGGCTAGTGCAATATACTCAGTTTTACCCTCAAGTGGCTGGTCAACAGAGAGTCAACAAATGGGATTAACTAGTTAAATGAGTCATTTAATGTGCAAAAAATCCGAAAAAGAGTGGCACTTACTCATGGAGTCTTTACCACAAATTGCCACTTCTCAAATCATAGATAAATCATAGATAAATCAAGTTTTACCACAAATTGCCACTTCTCAAATCACCTAGTAGCTATGAAGGTGCATGGTTTTCCACAATAAGCCCTTCCCAAAACGAGCTTCCCCCAAATCATACTTTGTCTAAATGAGGCCACAATTCTCACACTGATGTATATTGGTATTGCAAATAGTTTGAGGTAGGCCAAGATGGGTTTCATTGTAAAAACACACATTTTCCATTTTTCAAATCTCAAATTTGAATCCCTTAGTCCGTTTACTACTCAGGTGCCCTTAGTTTCTTGATAGTACTCGGTTTTGCCCTCTCTCTTCACAAATTCTCGCGGACGTGCATCATCGCCCTGATTGGTCTAGCCCATGTCACGCGGATCGTGCCCGCCGACCGTTGATCGTATGATATAGGGAACGGGCGGGATAACCCCTCTCTCTCTCTCTGTTGGCGGTTAATTAGCTTCCACCCTCTAAGTATGCTTGAAGGGCGGTTTTCACGTATTATTTTTCACGCGCTAAAAATTATAAACTATTTTAGGCGTTACTTTTCACGCAAAAAAATGATAAACCATCAACAATTTGTTGTAGCCATTACTTTTCACGCAAAAAAAATGATAAACCATCACCGATTTGTTGTTGCCATTACTTTTCACGCAAAAAAATGATAAACCATCAACAATTTGTTGTAGCCATTACTTTTCACGCAAAAAAAATGATAAACCATCACCGAGTTGTTGTTGCCATTACTTTTCACGCAAAAAAAATGATAAACCATCAACAATTTGTTGTAGCCATTACTTTTCACGCAAAAAAATGATAAACCATCACCGATTTGTTGTTGCCATTACTTTTCACGCAAAAAAATGATAAACCATCAACAATTTGTTGTAGCCATTACTTTTCACGCAAAAAATGATAAACCATCAACAATTTGTTGTAGCCATTACTTTTCACGCAAAAAAATATGATAAACCCCATCACCGATTTGTTGTTGCCATTACTTTTCACGCAAAAAAAAATGATAAACCATCACCTAATTTGTTACAAAAGCTGGTTTCAGTGAGACCTAACCAAGTTTGGCATACATGATGGCATACCTATAACAACAAGGAATATCTAAAAGGGAAAGTTTCAGAAAATTTGAAATTTAGGGTGAAATGATGCCATACATGATGCTTGTTTTTCGAGGTTTTGACACTGAAAATCAATTGGGTATTATAAAGGGAAATAAAAAGTTCAAAAAATGTAAAAACGAAACAATCTATCTATCTATGTATAGAAGATCAGCTGTATGAAATTTGAGGTTATTTAGAGAAGGTAGAAAAAATCACCTTGTTAGAAAAGCTGGTTTCAACGAGACGAAACGGCATGCGCTTAAGCAAAGTGATTTTTCGAACATCTCCAAATGACCACAAATTTTCCATACATGATGCCATACGTGTAACAACAAGGAACCCTATCTAAAAAGTGTCAAAAAAGTTTGCCCAACCGTATAGCTCTATCAAAAAGAACCTCACCATGGCGCTAGTATAATTTAGGGATAGTTACAAACTTTCGTTACCTAACCTTCAACATAAAACTTGTTTCAAATTCATTTTGGCCTACGAGAAACAAATCCCAACTTGATTCGAGCACCACAGCCTCCAAACGATGCCGATGCCGATATCGGCATGGTCAGAACGGCTATGCTCGCCGCCACTGCTAGGTCAACGTCGGGATGCACCCTCAATCCCGTCCCCTCATTCGATCAACGACACACCGGAGATACCGCCGAGGCCAATGCCGAACGTACATGCTGATGCCAATGCCGAACATGCATGCACGCCGCCGTGGGCACGGCCACGCCGACCCGCTATGCTGGACGCCACGGACCGCCGCGAGGTCTTTCCCTTCGCCACCACACTCTCCTAGCACCCACCTATACACGCCGAGAAAGGAGAGACACTAGTTTTCTCTACATTGCTCGTGTTCGTGTCCGACACGGTCAGTCAAAGTTTTGACGTAGTCTTCGATGTCGTCGACCATTTCTTCTCTTCTTTGCATGGTTAAACGCGTCTAGTTCATATCTATCTAATGCGTCCGGTCTCGCCTCATGCAGTTCATTGTGGACGTCGATCTCATCTCGGCACCCCGCATGCCACCTCCTCCGTGCCATCGCTGTAGAGCTCCATTTAAAAATCTAATCCTACCCGTGTATTGCCCCTTGTATCAGCGTCATGGCCCCACTTGTCATTCGATATACCGAAGCCCCACTCGTTCGCGTTTTGGTCAGGGATACAGCGATGCTTACGGTCAAACAAAGATGGATGGTCTGACGTGTCTTTGCGGGCTCTACGTGGCCCCACTAGTCAGAAGATAACGGTCAACCGTCGGGCAACCGGCCGTTACATCACGTGTGATGGTTTCAGACAAAGGTTTGGGTAAAACTGAGGAAAAACTAAGGAGCTGGGGAAAACTGAGTACAACTAAGGAACCGAGGGCACGAAAATAGAAATCCCTTGATTGAAATAATGTGGTAAATAGGATTTGCGTACTGTTGGGGAAACAAATAGGCAATCTAGCACATCTTATATCGCAATAACATGCCAAGTTCACCTTTTGATCATACAGTAATTCAGGTAGTTAGTTCATTGTTTATGGTTGTCCATGGGGTAGAATTTCAAACTATCTTCTTGAACTGAATTGTGCACAACGTCCATTATAGTAACTATGCGTCAGATGGCACACTTCTAATATTCACAAGTGATCACGTGCAATTTTTCCAATCAATTTAACTAGGTATTTATGTACTGCAGGTTCTTGTGCATTTTTTTAACCGCGTCGGGCATATTTCAACAGAGAGTTATTAACCTGAAATGGCAGGCTATAATGGACATGGAGAACAAAAGAGAAGAAGCCATGTTGATTGTGTGCCCACTCTGATTATATGTATATCCATTCTCTGTCCATTCTGTGTGCCCCTTTATATTTGAACTTTGATAAATCTTTGCACCTACATCTGTATAACAACCCATTGATAATTGCTTTCAACCATATTCATACACCTAGCTTCCTTCAGGCATTTCTTTATGTACACTACTCTCACATCTAAGTATTTTGTTGACGCCGTGCAATCTAATGGATATTTGCTACGGCAAACAAATTTAAAAAGCAGAAGCCATCGAGAAAATGAAGTGCCAACTAGACCTCCTCATAAGTTGTTTAATTGATTATCTAAACCTTATTTGCTAATTCTGGATAGATAAGTTAGCTATATGAAATGTGCTTCTAGATTCTCCATGTTCCAGTAATGGCACAAATTCATTTATATTATACCTAATGTGACTTTTTTGTTTGCGATGAAAACTACAGAGAGATGATAGGCAAAACCACCTCTATTCACCTTTGCACTTTCTTGAAAAGAAGGTAAGAATATCTCTTTTGTGAGGAACACTTTCAAAATTCTCCTTTTTATGCTACATAATTGCAGTGGTCAATTCACAGCTGATTGTTCGTATAAATGACTTTGTGTCTTATCCAAATCAACTTTGATTAGAAGGATATTGTCAGCATGCCTGCCTAGGATCTATCCATGTTTTGTATTTTATTTCAGTCTTTGCTACAATTAACAATAGGAAAAGGAAAGGAAAACGCATGAGAAAATCTCATTATTTTTCCTCATCTGTTCATATTCTTTGATTATTTTCTAAATTATTTTTTCACTCTGCTACAATTAATCAATATATTCTGCTTTTTCTAGCAATTCAAACAGTCTTGCTCAAAGATGTGTCAGACCATCTGGGAAACACACATATCGAGAGACTACACAAATTATATAAGAAAGTTAGGTTCCTAATGGTATGCCACCAGGTATATATCACATACAACATCTTTAGTTCAGTTTCCCTTTTTTTAAATGACCACTATTCAATCATCTCACTATTACAGGGAGGAATCATGGAAGGCTATGTGTACCTAAACAAGTGCATAGAACAATTTAGGGAACTAAAGGAAGGTCTATCTACCCATTCAAATAGTTCGTCTTCTCTGCGTGACCAACCTTCATGTAGGCATTGTCGAATCTCAGGTTCTGCAGGTGAATCTGTTGACGGTAATCTATTCTGTATTGTGATACATCGACGCAACATATGCAGTGTATACTTGCCACATTACAATCTTAGAGAACGACTTGCTGCTTTACAGTAGACTTGCCGCTTTCCTAGCATCTAAAAGGACTTATTCGGTATCTTACTCTTTTTTTTTTGCGAGAACAGTATCTTACTCTTATGATCATAGGGTCCAATCACTAAGGCGCATGATGCTCTGAGACATAGCAAGCCTAAAGATTTAAGAGGTTAGCTTTCTTTTGTTCCCATGTCTTGGCATTATTTTAATAAATTATGTATAATATGAATATTTTTATTATCTTACTCTGATATATCTTAGAAGTTAGAACACCAAAACCTTGCGGATTCAGGAAAATGACCAGATGGTTGTCAAAACAAAGAGTATCCAAAGAGCTGAAAACAAAATGAAATGAGTCAGCAGCTGTATCTTGGTGAAATAAATGCAAAGCCAAACAAATATGAATGTTGCTGTTAAAGACGATATGTGATTGTCCAGAGCGGCGCAACCAGTGTTGTACTCAATGTTTTATCTAGCTCGCCAATGTGCAAGGTTCTGATGTCATTGATTTTATTATAATGGAAACATCAGTCCATTTTGCGAACATAATAAATCGATAATAGCATTGTCAAATAATAATGATAATTTTCCTAATATGGTGTTCTATATTCAAATCACCTATTGTCTCATTTCAATTACTTTGTTCAGTTATCTTTAGTCTAATTATTGTAGGCCTGGGTTGGAAGAAGCAAAAGAAAGCTAGCTAGATATAAAGAATGCCAAGAGACTGCTAGCACTCCTACATAAATTGCATCTCTCACCCTGTCGTCCTTGGAAATTATTTTGTTGTCTTATTAATCCATCCATAACATGTGTTTGTATGGTATTTAGAATTCTTTGTTTCCAACAAATTAATTCCGAAGTGTTCTCCTGACTTATGGTAAATAGAATCTGTTGCTACATGTGACTATATGAGTTATCAGTTTGAACCAAACTGGGTGTAAAAACAATTTGTTGGAAAGAAAAACATATAGAGGTATACAAGTAGGCGGATATCTGGCGAGTTTTGTTTAGTCATGTATTATTCTTACTGTTCAAAATAGCAATACAACACCTCATTACTATTGAGAGTGGAAAGTGTAGTCCAGGGCTGGAAATGTACTTGGTTTTCTTATCTTTTTTTATTAGGTCTTCTTTTCTAATGGAACAAGCTATACTTTTCTTTGTAATACTTAAAATTTCATGTGCCTTAGCCCGTTATGAAAGATTGCTCTATGTTCAACAAGTACCATTATTTTGCTAATCATACGATTCATATCTTGGTCATGTACAGGTAATTCATTTATTGAAGCGATAGTTTGGTGTCCGGACCTGAAGGACATTCTACAAACATGCATATGTAATTTTTTTCACCAAGATGATGTCTCTTGTCAAATTCCATGTTGGTGTTCTCCAGGGACAATAGTGAGTCTAAACATGTGAGTTCCTTGAAAGCACTACGTTCATATCTTAGTCATGTACAGGTAATTCATTTATTGAAGCGATAGTTTGGTGTCAGGACCTGAAGGACATTCTACAAACATGCATATGTAATTTTTCCGCCAAGATGATGTCTCTTACCAAGTTCCATGTTGGTATTCTCCAGGGACAATATTGAGTCTAAACATGTGAGTTCCTTGAAAGCACTACGTTACTCTGAAGCTGAAAGTGTTGTGATATCTGCCTATGCTGATATAGAATTAATTGCCGCTTGATTTCTGTAGTATTCACCATGCATGGCTTGGTCGTTTTGTTTGAAACCTTGGAGTGACCTGATATTTACAATTTATGGTCCATCAGTTTAGGAATTAGTAATTGTTAACATTGTGTGTTCATATAAAAACATATATAAGTAGGCAGATTTGTGGAGAGATCATGGCTGCAATAGCATTTTGTTATTCTATATATGTTCATATGGTTTAATATGTCTCCATATCTGGGCATCATGTTTGCTTTATCTAATACGGAAATAATCAAAATGCTTGAAAATGGAGATACATGGATTGCATATAGGGCTGACTTCATACTGTGCGGGATAGAGTAGTTTACCAGTAACATTGTTCCACACTGCATAGCTAAATTTGCATTTGGTCATCCTATTCTTTTTTTTTTGAGAATTTGGTCATCGTATCCTAATATAGAAAAATTTCCCCATTGATCTGACAGTTGCATCACTGACCAGCTAATCTGGTTAGACTGCTACAATTTCCAGTTCGAATTACACGTGGACATTTGCAAGATGCATGAATGTTTTCATGTAAAATGAATTGCCACACAAGCCAAAATTTTATGCCATTAATTAAGTACATTCATTTTCCATTTTAAGTAGCAATCGTATGATGAGACCATAAAAGAAGAGCTAATGGAGAATATTGGGATGTAGGAGCAACCCAGAAAACACCACGCCTTGATACGATCGGCAATTATGCTTGCTCTCATAGGAACCTTTTTTTAGATGCACGTTTTTATGTCAAGTAGGATTATGTCAGCCAATCACGGTCCACACTATTGTAGGCAACTTCATGGAAATGAATGTACAAATCTATGTAAATCTACTCGATGGATGATATACTAAGAAAAGTTTGAATTATAAATCTGGTTAATTTCATTATCAAATTTACTCGCAACACAGCCTCACAGACAACTCACCTTAATATTCAGACAAATAAAGACACAACATTCCTTTTCTCTATGCGGTATGCCACCGTGTATACACCTATTTGTACAGAAACTACCTATACTGGAGGGTTGCTTCACAATAGATTCCTCTCAGGGGAAATGCAAGTATGATAGAGATAACTTGATGGCTATGCCTCTTATAGTTCGTGAAAAGATAAACCATGAACAACTTGCTATTTATGACCACATAATATCGGCGGTAGTTAATCAAGTTGGGGTTGTATACTTTATGTCCGATCATGTGTATGCAGACAACTGATGCTTTTGTTTTTTCTTTGTTTCAAGGGTGCATTTCAGCAAGACATTGCATGGGTTGTGCCATCCTTTCCTTACGCCAGCTTCGGAGTAGCTGGAGAATGTGGACTCTGCAATGAAGTTTCCAACGGTTATCTGTAGTGTCTGGCTGGCCATTGTGTTTGACCTAAATTTCATTGAAAGAATCAAGGCATGTATACATACTTGCTAATTTTCTGTTGATTTTTTTAGCAATCGGTGGTGGTTTTACTGCTGTTGTTTCATTTATGTTGCTTGCTAATTACTGATGAAAATCTGGAACAACGAAACGAACCTTACTAAATGGTAACCTTTTCTTCGGATTTTGTGGCCAAACAACAAATTACTTTTCACCTTACCTGTTCATTTTGCATTGGGCCTACATGAAAGCAAATTCTTGGTCATTCATTCTTGAGATGCTACTATTCTGTTCATCTGATGTAAACTGAACTGGTCATCTGCTTTGTATGGTACAACCGTGTGTGTTTTTACGTGCAATTACCATACAGGTTTAGCGGTATCAGTATACGCATCTTCTTTAAGCTACGGCCACCAAAGATGACTTCTGTACTCCTAGACTAGATGTGTGTACTTTATGCCAGCATACCCCTTAAACTATCTAGCTGAATCTGAATAACACAAGTATCGCTGACTTATACCCCACTACTGAAATAAAATCAAATGATATCATTATTTGCCACGCATTACTTCTACTTTTTTCCTTCCACTACACTACCCACACTACCAAAAATTACCATCAGTCCTCACCATATGGCGCGGCGTGCCGCTGCGCCTATCATTGCTAGTTACAGTAACAGGAGACGGGGTCCTAAAGAACCTAATATTTGAGGATAAGGTCTGTAAAGTTACATAACACACCCTAGGACAAAAGCAAAAAAAGCAATCCGGTCCTGGAGCATCACCGTCGCCGCTCGCCGGATTCCTCGAAGCGTCGCCGCCAAGGAACGGAGAGAAAGTGCTCGCACTCTTCCTTCCGACGAGAACCAACCCCCGCTGGCTACCTCCGCACCGCCGGGAACAAATCACTTGGCTGCACAGAGGCGTCGAGCTCCAACGAGGGCAGGGAAATACCTCCGCCGCGGAGGTAGAGAAATAGCCGTCTTGTCGGCTGAAGATCGCATCGGCCATGATGCCAATAGCGTGATTGCGCTCACAGAAGAACCACCAAGGATAAGGCTGGAGCCATGTAACATCCCAAATTTCAATAAAAGAGAGAAGAAGAATTCCAGTGATCCAAAATTTAGAACCAACAAAAACTTTTAAATTGCATATAGTGCCTTGCATAGGACTTGTGCATTTTGAGGGATATGCCATGATGATTGTTTTGTTGTTTATGTGATGAACCCTAAAACACTAAAGTGATCAAGAGAAGATCACCAAACCAATAAACCAAAAAGAAAGAAGAAATCAAATAAAAGCTAAACCCTAAAAACCCTCACATATGGCATATGCCATTTTTGCAAACTTTGACCCTAGAACCATTTGGTCTTCACCATTACTTGTACTAGGTTACTAAACCTTGATTACAACTTTGGGAATCCAAGAAATACCATTTGAACCAAATTCAAATTCAAAACATGCTCACATAAGATAATGGTCATTTTTTGACAATTACAATCTGGTCACCACTTTGAGCCTATGCAATTCAAAATTTTCAAACTAAACAACTCCAACTCTTTGCATGTCATCCAAGTACATAACAAGGCGAACAACTTCTGTAAAGATCATTACCCCAAAATCATCTTGGATCAAAAGATATGATCAAGCCAAGTGGAGACTTTTTAACAAAAACAAGATCATCACTTTTCAAATTTTGATCAAACCTTGCTGTCCCTTGAACATTTCTTGGCTCAACCAAGTCCCCTGGACTTCCCTCTACCTATCCCATGCAAGAAGACGCCATGGAAACGACCAGAACATGGCCGGCCATGGCCATGCCGGCCACATCGCCCCTCGACATGCCTCCCCCCTTTTCTCTACACAATCTGCACGGCCACCGTGTCCAACGCGTCACCCACGACCTCCTGAGATCGCCCGTGTACGCCATGGATCGCGAGGACGACGACACGCCCCGGATGGAGCGCGCCCACGACGTCCCTGGCGCGCCGCGAGCGGCATGGTGACGTCGCCGTGCACGGACACGCGCGACACGGCCACGCGGCGTTCGCCGTACCTCGCCGTACCCCGACCAAATCCGCTCGCCAGGATATTTGCCTCGCCACGCGGAGCACGCCGGACAAGCTCGCGTCACCCCCTAGCCCCTACCGTCGCCGGAGAGGACGAACGCGCCCGCCACGGCCGCGCCAGTACGCGCACGGACCCGACCACCCTAGGCACCCCCTTGCCGCGCCGTTCACGCCCGTAGATTCGCCATGACATCGTGAACACCACGGCGTTGTCAGCTAGCCCGCTAGCCCACCGGAATCGCCGTGCCCTTGTCGACCTTGCCGCAGCACCCCGGCCAACCTTGAGCCTATAAAAGGAGGCCTCGCCTCGACGATTCATTCACACAGCTACACTCCCCTCTCCTTCCTCGACTTCCTCACCACCTCGCCGTGCTCGATTAGCCACCAGAGAGCTCCAATTGCTAGCTCGCCGCCGCCCACAGTAGCCGTCGATCGCCGGAGTTGGAGGCCATCCCAGGAGGCGCCACTGCTACCAGGAGGACCGCCGTCTACGACAACGTCGCTGCGCACATCGCCGTCGACCGCCGGAGCTCTGCAGCGCCCTCCGACTCCCTGCCGTCGCCGCCAGTAAGCCCTCTTCTCGTCGGAGACGACGATGCACCCACACCGTCCGATCCTGTTCTAATCCAACGCCCCTCCTTAGCCCATACTGTTTCGGTGTTTAAAAGACGCAGACGGGTGGATGATACGTCTCCAACGTATCGATAATTTCTTATGTTCCATGCTACATTATTGATGATATCTACATGTTTTATACCCATTATATGTCGTATTTACGCATTTTTTGGAACTAACCTATTAACAAGATGCCGAAGAGCCAGTTGCTGTTTTCTGCTGTTTTTGGTTTCAGAAATCCTAGTAATGAAATATTCTCGGAATTGGACGAAATCAACGCCCAGGTTCCTATTTTGCCCGGAAGCATTCAGAACACCCGAGAGTCGCCAGAGGGAGGCCACGAGGGGCCCACACATGGTGGCGGCGCGGCCCAGGCCCTGGCCGCGCCGCCCTAGTGTCTGGTGGCCCCAGACCCCCTCTGACCTTGCCCTTTCGCCTACTTAAAGCCTCCGTCGCGAAACCCCCAGTACCGAGAGCCACGATACGGAAAACCTTCCAGAGACGCCGCCGCCGCGAATCCCATCTCGGGGGATTCGGGAGATCGCCTCCGGCACCCTGCCGAGAGGGGAATCATCTCTCGGAGGACTCTTCATCGCCATGATCGCCTCCGGAGTGATGAGTGAGTAGTTCACCCCTGGACTATGGGTCCATAGCGAGTAGCTAGATGGTCGTCTTCTCCTAATTGTGCTTCATTGTTGGATCTTGTGAGCTGCCTAACATGATCAAGATCATCTATCTGTAATACTATATGTTGTGTTTGTCGGGACCCGATGGATAGAGAATACTATGTTATGGTGATTATCAATCTATTACTTATGTGTTGTTTATGATCTTGCATGCTCTCCGTTATTAGTAGAGGCTCTGGCCAAGTTTTTACTCTTAACTCCAAGAGGGAGTATTTATGCTCGATAGTGGGTTCATGCCTTCATTGATACTTGGGACAGTGACAGAAAGTTCTAAGGTTGTGTTGTGCTGTTGCCACTAGGGATAAATCATTGATTCTATGTCTAAGGATGTAGTTGTTGATTACATTACGCACCATACTTAATGCAATTGTCTGTTGCTTTGCAACTTAATACTGAAAGGGGTTCGGATGATAAACTGAAGGTGGACTTTTTAGGCATAGATGCAGTTGGATGGCGGTCTATGTACTTTGTCGTAATGCCCAATTAAATCTCACTATATTTATCATATCATGTATATGCATTGTTATGTCTTTTCTATTTGTAAATTGCCCGACTGTAATTTGTTCACCCAACATGCTTTTATCTTATGGGAGAGACACCTCCAGTGAACTGTGGACCCCGGTCCTATTCTTTACATCGCATACAATCTACTGCAATACTTGTTTTACTGTTTTCTTGCAAACAATCATCTTCCACACAATACGGTTAATCCTTTGTTACAGCAAGCCGGTGAGATTGACAACCTCACTGTTTCAATGGGGCAAAGTACTTTGGTTGTGTTGTGCAGGTTCCACGTTGGCGCCGGAATCCCTGGTGTTGCGCCGCATCACATTTCGCCACCATCAACCTTCAACGTGCTTCTTGGCTCCTCCTGGTTCGATAAACCTTGGTTTCTTTCTGAGGGAAAACTTGCCGTTGTGCGCATCATACCTTCCTCTTGGGGTTCCCAACGGACGTGTACATTTACGCGCATCAAGCACTGTTTTCTGGCGCCGTTGCCGGGGAGATCAAGACACGCTGCAAGGGGAGTCTCCACTTCTCAATCTCTTTACTTTGTTTTTGTCTTGCTTTATTTTATTTACTACTTTGTTTGCTGCACCTAAACAAAACACAAAAAAATTAGTTGCTAGTTTTACTTTATTTACTGTCTTGTTCTCTATATCAAAAACACAAAAAAATTAGTTACTTGCATTTACTTATTTACCTTTTGTTTATTTCATTATGTTTCCTCCTAAGTACACTCTAAAAGACATACCGGTAGGCCGAGGATCTATAATTGGAAGAGATAATATAGAAGATTTTTTCACTCATGTTAGCACCGTTGAAGATTTTGAAGATAGACACTTGGTAGAACTTGCTCCTACTTATGAAATTGCTGTTGCTTCTTTAGTACACATGCTGGAAACTAAATTTGTTAATCTCAATCCAATAATTCAGCACATGTTTTTTACACTCTCTGATATGGAGAAAGGAGAAGAGAAAGATTTTGTCTTAGAAACTCTTCTAAAAGAATTTGGTGGTGTAGCAAGAGAGGCTAGAAAAGTCTTTACTAAATATAAAATGCTTGGTTTTACACCAACTTTGCTAGTATCCTTAAAAAGATGGATATGGATAGAATTAAGTATACTAATAATGTTAATGATGGTAGAGAAATTAAGGCGTCAATACCTAGTAAGCTCCTAGGGATGCATGAAGCTTTGGAAAATAACTATGATTGGCTTGTTCCTGAAAATTTGTTTGATGAGAATAGCAAGCCTAAGAGTAATGAAAAGGGAGCCTCTGAAACTTACATAGATAAGATAACATGCATAGTAGAGGAAACTCCCAACTCCCAAGGTAATGATGTTGATGCTTCTACTCTTGATGTTACTTGATTTGCACTTTCTGCGCCTAGCTGAAAGGCGTTAAAGAAAAGCGCTTATGGGAGACAACCCATGTTTTTACTACGGCAATTTTTGTTTTGTTGAGTCTTGGAAGTTGTTTACTACTGTAGCAACCTCTCCTTATCATGTTTTTGTGCCAAGTAAAGTTTCTATGTTAAAGTTGATGTTATATTTGGGATCGCTGCGCAGAAACAGCATTGCTGCCTGTCACGAATTCTGGCACAAGTCTCTGTAGAAAATTCGAAAAAATCTGCAAAATTACGAGCGTGATCCTCAGATATGTACGCAACTTTCATTAGTTTTGAGTTTTTCCATTTGAGCAAGTCTAGTGCACCTTTCAGGTTCGTCTTTACGGACTGTTCTGTTTTTGACAGATTCTGCCTTTTATTTCGCATTGCCGTATTTGCTATATTGAATTAATTTCTTTGATCCACTAATGTCCAGTAGCTTCGTGCAATGTCCAGAAGTGTAAAGAATGATTGTGTCACCTCTGAATATGTGAATTTTTAATTGTGCACTAACCCTCTAATGAGTTTGCTTGAAGTTTGGTGTGAAGGAAGTTTTCAAGGGTCAAGAGAGGAGTATGATATACTATGATCAAGAGGAGTGAAAGCTCTAAGCTTGGGGATGCCCCCGTGGTTCACCCCTGCATATTTTAAGAAGACTCAAGCGTCTAAGCTTGGGGATGCCCAAGGCATCCCCTTCTTCATCGACAACATCATCGGGTTCCTCCCCTGAAACTATATTTTTATTCAATCACATCTTGTGTTCTTTACTTGGAGCGTCGGTTTGTTTTTGTTTTTGTTTTGTTTGAATAAAATGGATCCTAGCATTCACTTGTGTGGGAGAGAGACACGCTCACGTTGTTGCATATGGACAAATATGTCCTTAGGTTTTACTCATAATGTTCAAGGCGAAGTTTCTTCTTCGTTAAATTGTTATATGGTTGGAATTGGAAAATGCTACATGTAGTAATTCTAAAATGTCTTGGATAATGTGATACTTGTCAATTGTTGTGCTCATGTTTAAGCTCTTGCATCATATACTTTGCACCCATTAATGAAGAAATACATAGAGCTTGCTAAAATTTGGTTTGCATATTTGGTCTCTCTAAGGTCTAGATAATTCTAGTATTGAGTTTTGAACAACAAGGAAGATGGTGTAGAGTCTTATAATGTTTACAATATGTCTTTTATGTGAGTTTTGCTGCACCGGTTTATCCTTGAGTTTGCTTCAAATAACCTTGCTAGCCTAAACCTTGTATCGAGAGGGAATACTTCTCATGCATCCAAAATCCTTGAGCCAACCACTATGCCATTTGTGTCCACCATACCTACCTACTACATGGTATTTCTCCGCCATTCCAAAGTAAATTGCTTGAGTGCTACCTATAAAATTCCATCATTCGCCTTTGCAATATATAGCTCATGGGACAAAATAGCCTTAAAAACTATCGTGGTATTGAATATGTACTTATGCACTTTATCTCTTATTAAGTTGCTTGTTGTGCGATAACCATGCTTACGGGGACGCCATCAACTACTCTTTGTTGAATATCATGTGAGTTGCTATGCATGTCCGTCTTGTCACGAAGTAAGAGGGATCTACCACCTTAATGGTTGGAGCATGCATATTGTTAGAGAAGAACATTGGGCCGCTAACTAAAGCCATGAATCATGGTGGAAGTTTCAGTTTTGGACATATATCCTCAATCTCATATGAGAATAATAATTGTTGCTACATGCTTATGCATTAAAGAGGAGTCCATTATCTATTGTCCATGTTGTCCCGGTATGGATGTCTAAGTTGAGAATAATCAAAAGCGTGAAATCCAAAATGCGAGCTTTCTCCTTAGACCTTTGTACAGGCGGCATGGAGGTACCCCTTTGTGACACTTGGTTGAAACATGTGTATTGCGATGATCCGGTAGTCCAAGCTAAGTAGGACAAGGTGCGGGCACTATTAGTATACGATGCATGAGGCTTGCAACTTGTAAGATATAATTTACATAACTCATATGCTTTATTACTACCGTTGACAAAATTGTTTCATTTTTTCAAAATAAAAGCTCTAGCACAAATATAGCAATCGATGCTTTCCTCTTTGAAGGACCTTTCTTTTACTTTTATTGTTGAGTCAGTTTACCTATCTCTCTCCACCTTAAGAAGCAAACACTTGTGTGAACTGTGCATTGATTCCTACATACTTGCATATTGCACTTGTTATATTACTCTATGTTGACAATATCCATGAGATATGCATGTTATAAGTTGAAAGCAACCGCTGAAACTTAATCTTCCTTTGTGTTGCTTCAATACCTTTACTTTGATTTATTGCTTTATGAGTTAACTCTTATGCAAGACTTATTGATGCTTGTCTTGAAGTACTATTCATGAAAAGTCTTTGCTTTATGATTCATTTGTTTACTCATGTCATTACCATTGTTTTGATCGCTGCATTCATTACATATGTTTACAATAGTATGATCAAGATTATGATGGCATGTCACTTCAGAAATTATCTTTGTTATCGTTTTACCCGCTCGGGACGAGCGAGAACTAAGCTTAGGGATGCTGATACGTACGCAACGTATCGATAATTTCTTATGTTCCATGCTACATTATTGATGATATCTACATGTTTTATACACATTATATGTCGTATTTACGCATTTTCCGGAACTAACCTATTAACAAGATGCTGAAGAGCCGATTCTTTGTTTTCTGCTGTTTTTGGTTTCAGAAATCCTAGTAAGGAAATATTCTCGGAATTGGACGAAATCAACGCCCAGGTTCCTATTTTGCCCGGAAGCATCCAGAACACCCGAGAGTCGCCAGAGGGAGGCCACGAGGGGCCCACACATGGTGGCGGTGCGGCCCAAGCCCTGGCCGCGCCGCCCTAGTGTCTGGTGGCCCCAGACCCCCTCTGACCTTGCCCTTTCGCCTACTTAAAGCCTCCGTCGTGAAACCCCCAGTACCGAGAGCCACGATACGGAAAACCTTCCAGAGACGCCGCCGCGAATCCCATCTCGGGGGATTCAGGAGATCGCCTCCGGCACCTCGCCGGAGAGGGGAATCATCTCCCGGAGGACTCTTCATCGCCATGATCGCCTCCGGAGTGATGAGTGAGTAGTTCACCCCTGGACTATGGGTCCATAGCGGTAGCTAGATGGTCGTCTTCTCCTAATTGTGCTTCATTGTTGGATCTTGTGAGCTGCCTAACATGATCAAGATCATCTATCTGTAATACTATATGTTGTGTTTGTCGGGACCCGATGGATAGAGAATACTATGTTATGGTGATTATCAATCTATTACTTATGTGTTGTTTATGATCTTGCATGCTCTCGTTATTAGTAGAGGCTCTGGCCAAGTTTTTACTCTTAACTCCAAGAGGGAGTATTTATGCTCGATAGTGGGTTCATGCCTTCATTGATACCCGGGACGATGACGAGAAAGTTCTAAGGTTGTGTTGTGCTTGTTGGCACTAGGGATAAAACATTGATTCTATGTCTAAGGATGTAGTTGTTGATTACATTACGCACCATAATTAATGCAATTGTCTCGTTGCTTTGCAACTTAATGCGAAAGGGGTTCGGATGATAACCTGAAGGTGGACTTTTTAGGCATAGATGCAGTTGGATGGCGGTCTATGTACTTTGTCATAATGCCCAATTAAATCTCACTATATTTATCATATCATGTATATGCATTGTTATGCCTTTTCTATTTGTCAATTGCCCGACTGTAATTTGTTCACCCAACATGTTTTTATCTTATGGGAGAGACACCTCTAGTGAACTGTGGACCCCGGTCCTATTCTTTACATCGCATACAATCTCTCGCAATACTTGTTTCCTGTTTTCTTGCAAACAATCATCTTCCACACAATACGGTTTATCCTTTGTTACAGCAAGCCGGTGAGATTGACAACCTCACTGTTTCGTTGGGGCAAAGTACTTTGGTTGTGTTGTGCAGGTTCCACGTTGGCGCCGGAATCTCTGGTGTTGCGCCGCATCACATTTCGCCACCATAAACCTTCAACGTGCTTCTTGGCTCCTCCTGGTTCGATAAACCTTGGTTTCTTTCTGAGGGAAAACTTGCCGCTGTGCGCATCATACCTTCCTCTTGGGGTTCCCAACGGACGTGTACATTTACGCGCATCAGTGGGGCCCCTCTGTCAGGCAGCCCACGCGTGCGTTGACGCGTGGTGGGCTGGCTTGGGCCGTTTAATTCAAATAAGCCCAGTTAGCTTTTCCCGCCGGCCTATTAATTAAAATTTCGTTTAAAGAATTTAGTTTGAATTGAATACTGGACCCAATTTGAAAATGCATAGAATCTGTTTGGCTTGGCCAAATTTAGCAAATTTTATATATTTGGAAAGCCTAGGATTTTATCTACACAATGCCACTGGTTTGAACCCTAGATCTATTATAGAATTAAAGTAGGAAAATAAACAAGGAAGGTACTTTTCTGCCTTAGAATAATTATTAAAAATCAACTAAAATAGATATTTGACTAATTCCAACTCCAGTAGCTCACATTTGACTTACAAAAATTGTTTATGCAAGAAAATGGAGTGGTCAATTTGCACGATCATGCCCTAGTTTAATTAATGGGCAATATGGCTATTTCAGTAAAGTAATATTGCCCAAAACTATTGTGCAATTGAGATGAAGCATTTTACTTCATTCAAATCTTGTCCCAAATGAATTCATGTGATGTTTGTACCCCTGGTCAAACTCTCTTATATTAAATACTTGGAGATTTAAATCATTAGTAGAAATTATTAAATTGTATGAGGTGGTCTACCTTATTTAAATCACCTTCTCAAATGATGATCATGAATAGTTGACTTATGTCAACATAAATTTATGCATGATTGTTTGAGAAATTAAATCTTAATAAGATTTCAATGAGAGGAAAGTATTCCTCAAGAACCTTATGGAAATTATTAATTACATATGTAATAAGAGGAAATTATTTTCTTCAAAGTAACCCCACCAATGCACCTTTAATTATGTTAATGGTGTGCTTAGAGTAGCTTGTGTGAATATTTGTGATGTCTGGACTAGCCATTGAACTAGTTGAGTGATTATACCTCGTATTCAAATTTAGACGCTAGTACCGGAGAATACATGGAGGAAGAAGGTTGCTACCAAGAAGAAGAGGAGGAAAACTTAGAGAACTACCAAGGAAAGCTAATATTCTTGCAAAGTGCAAAGCTCTATCAAGAGCAAGGCACACTCATCTTTTCTTATGCTTCATAAGCCATCCCAAGTTTTATTACAAGCTTTTACTTCCAAGCTTTACTGCTTTTGTTTTATCAGAGCACTTTTGATTCATGATTCACTTGGTCTAGAGTAGAACAAGGTCATCAAAGTTAGCCTAGAGCAATCAAAGCTATTTAGCACCCCTCATGATTAGTTGCTAGTGCTAATACTAAAATTTGACTACTCTAGATGGGAACATGTGACCTGAAATAAAATTGAAACTTTGGAATGATGATGCATTCTATTGTATGAATTTTGAAGATGAATATGGCCAAGAGAAGATAGTGATTTTTGATTAAAAACTAGGGTTTTCTATTTTCGTGCCCTCGGGTCGTTAGTTGTACTCAGTTTTCCCCAACCCCTTAGTTTTTCCTCAGTTTTCCCCAAGCCTATGTATGGAACCCGCAGAAGGAGCTCAGACGGAAGGAATCCGTTTATTTGGACGTTCTGTGCTGACGTGTTGCGCCGCGTCGTCTGTGGGGCTGCGTCGCGTGGGGCCGCGTCGCGTGGGGCTGGTAGAAAGGGACCGCGTGGGACAGGACGAGAAGCGTTTGGTTGCACGTGAGCAGGAGCTGGGTTTTGTCTCTCTCGGCCCAAATTGGCATTTTTAAGAGCACCTTTTCCCCTCTTTCACTCTCTGTCTTTTTCACCAAATTAGTATCAAATCTAGAGAACCTTCTATTTCTGTCTTTCTTCAATATGGCAGCAAATCTAGTAGCAAATATCTGGGGTTATTTATGCCTTTTGGCCCTCGTTTTTTGCCCCATATGGCAGCAAATCTAGTAGCAAATCTAGAAGCTAGTATATGATAAATTCACAACGAGCATAATCGAGAAAACTAAGTATAATACATAGGGAAACCGCATACGAGCAGCCAAAAGCAGCCAATAACGTTGTAATATACAAGACGCACGCAATGTATGGACAACAAGAAGATTAGGATGGATGAATTTGTTCTTCATTCCTCCTCATATATTTCTTTGTCCCTCCATTCGTGCATTACCCCAAGGAAATATTCATTGAACTCCTTCCGTCTGCAGTGTGCGGCCAATACATCCTCCAAACGGTATGGCTTATGTTCATTTCTCATACCGTAGCTTCCAATTCTATCCACACGTAGTGGCCACTCATCCTAGGCCTTTGTATCATGAGAGTACTCTCTGATATAACCCAAATCCGTGTAGTAGATGCAGCCAGGTCGAAGTGTCGGGTACACTCGCAGTATCGACGGAGATACACCGGATATAATTCACGAAGAAGGCATTACTGCCAATGTTACCGACCGGATAGAGAGAGCGGCTCCGAGTGTCCACACGGTACACCAATGGTCTGCCCGCCAAAGCCACGCCGACCAAAAACACAAGCAAGCGAGATCACCATCCGACTTCACAAGGTAGAACTTCGATGTCCAAGTTCTGGAAATGAAATTAGTGTCTCCATCTTGACAGTGCTCGCGCGCTGCTGCAACTGTACATTGGTGCACACTATTCTTCCGTTCTCAAAATTGTCCGCAGCTACTGCATACAGTTCACCATTGAACGGTGTAATGCAACGCAAACAATGGTTCTTGATCGAAAATCTTTCTTCTCCCCAATGTTCATGTATATCCTTAGTTGCAGTGCTCTCATAGACCCAACCAATTTCCGACGGCTAATGTGCGGCAACGAAGACCATAGTCGGGGATTTGATAACAGCGACTGATTTTAGGAAAATAGATGGCATCTGCGCCTCAAACATAGTGTTCGATTTCTTTGTGAGTGGGTTCAGAAGTCGTATCTTGTGCGGCGGGTTCTTCTGGGCAAGCACGATGACGCCACGGCAAAAGCCGACGAAGTAGTATCTGGGCAAGCACGATAACATTCAGCACTAAGATGTTTAAGATTGAAAATAAAAGGTAGATATGGAGGAAGTTGAACCTTGTATGAACTTCGATAGATCTATGGTGATGTAGCGTGATGTGCCGAGTTGGAGGAAGGTGAACTCAGCAACGCGTGGAAGGGCGTGATCTAGCATGATCCATTCGTCCAGGTGCACGTCGGGCTCAGGCAAACCTAAGTGCCAATTTTTACAGACTTGCCAGTAGGTGTCGGCGTACTCCTCATTCGCCAGCAAGCATTCGCCGATCTTGTGAAGTCGTCCATTAGCCGAGAGAGAGACCCAGTTCATGGAGGAGCCGCGCTTGGATGCGCCGCCCTCGAAGGCGACGCGCTCGGCGGCGACTGGCTCGGCGGCGACTGGCTCGGCGGCGACGGGCTCGGAGGCGACGGGCTCGGCGGCGACGGGCTTGGAGGCGACGGCCGCCGGCGCATTCTTCTTCTCCATCGCCGGCAGGGTAGCGTGCGTACGGCGGTTGGGGTTTTTTTGATTTGGAGAAGTTGATGGGACGTGAGAGGGGTGGTTTCGTGCGTGAGCGAGAATGAGACGACTGTGTGCAGAGGGAGGGAGGGGCTTACGCGTCCTAAATGCGAATGCGACCCGCGTCCTAAGCGTCCACTATTTACACGTCTGCACCGCGACACGCGTCAACAATGGCACGTCTTCCACTTCTGCACCGCAACACGCGTCCTCGAGTCTAACCCTGGAAATTTAGATATACTCAGGTATACCCTCGAGTCATATACTAGCATTTTTTGTGTGCTCAGTTTTCTCCTTGAGTGCTAATACTGGCTAGTAAAATATACTCAGTTTTACCCTCAAGTGGCTGGTCAACAGAGAGTCAACAAATGGGATTAACTAGTTAAATGAGTTATTTAATGTGCAAAAAATTCCAAAAAAGAGTGGCACTTACTCATGGAGTCTTTACCACAAATTGCCACTTCTCAAATCATAGATAAATCATAGATAAATCAAGTTTCACCATAAATTGCCACTTCTCAAATCACCTAGTAGCTATGAAGGTGCATGGTTTTCCATAATAAGCCTACCCAAAATAGCTTTCCCCAAAACATACTTTGTCGGAATGAGGCCGTAATTTTCACACTCATGTAGATTTGTATTGCAAATAGTTTGAGGTAGGCCAAGATGGGTTTCATTGTACAAAACACGCATTTTCCAATTTTTAAATCTCATATTTGAATCCCTTAGTCTGTTTACTACTCACTTGCCCTTGGTTTCTGATACGTCTCCAACGTATCGATAATTTCTTATGTTCCATGCTACTTTATTGATGATACCTACATGTTTTATGCACATTATATGTCGTATTTACGCATTTTCTGGAACTAACCTATTAACAAGATGCCGAAGTGCCGGTTCCTGTTTTCTGCTGTTTTTGGTTTCGAAATCCTAGTAACGAAATATTCTCGGAATTGGACGAAATCAACGCCCGGGTTCCTATTTTGCCCGGAAGCATCCAGAACACCCGAGAGCCGCCGGAGGGGGCCCCGGTGGGCCCGGATGACATGGTGGCGCGGCCCGGACCCCGGCCGCGCCACCCTATGGTGTCGTCGCCTCGTTGACCCTCCTGCGCCGCCTCTTCGCCTATATAAAGCCCCCGCATCGAAAACCCTTACGAGAGGAAGCCACGATACGAGAAAAGTTCCGAGCCGCCGCCATCGCGAAGCCAAGATCCGGGGGACAGGAGTCTCGTTCCGGCACCCTGCCGGAGCGGGGAAGTGCCCCGGAAGGCTTCTCCATCGACACCGCTGCCATCTCCACCGCCATCTTCATCACCGCTCGCTGCTCCCATGAGGAGGGAGTAGTTCTCCATCGAGGCTCGGGGCTGTACCGGTAGCTATGTGGTTCATCTCTCTCCTATGTACTTCAATACAATAATCTCATGAGCTGCCTTACATGATTGAGATTCATATGATGATGCTTGTAATCTAGATGTCATTATGCTAGTCAAGTGGGTTTTACTTATGTGATCTCCGGAGACTCCTTGTCCCACGTGTGTAAAGGTGACGAGTGTGTGCACCGTGTGGGTCTCTTAGGCTATATTTCACGAAGTACTTATTCACTGTTGAAGAGCGTAGTGAAGTGCTTATTTATATCTCTTTATGATTGCAATGTGCATCGTATCACAATTTATCTATGTGCTACTCTAGTGATGTGTTATTAAAGTAGTTTTATTCCTCCTGCATGTGTGCAAAGGTGACGAGTGCGTGCACCGTGTTAGTACTTGGTTTATGCTATGATCATGATCTCTTGTAGATTGCGAAGTTAACTATTGCTATGATAATATTGATGTGATCTATTCCTCCTACATATGCATGAAGGTGACAGTGTGCATGCTATGCTAGTACTTGGTTTAGTCGTTTTGATCTATCTTACACTTAAGGTTACTTAAACATGAGCATTATTGTGGAGCTTGTTAACTCCGGCATTGAGGGTTCGTGTAATCCTACGCAATGTGTTCATCATCCAACAAAAGTGTAGAGTATGCATTTATCTATTCTGTTATGTGATCAAAGTTGAGAGTGTCCACTAGTGAAAGTGTAATCCCTAGGCCTTGTTCCTAAATACTGCTGAGTTACTACTGCTTGTTTACTTGTTTCTATCGTGTTACTACTCGCTGCAATACTACCACCATCAACTACACGCCGACAAGCTATTTTCACGGCACCATTGCTACTTGCTCATATATATTCATACCACTCGTATTTCACTATCTCTTCGCCGAACTAGTGCACCTATTAGGTGTGTTGGGGACACAAGAGACTTCTTGCTTTGTGGTTGCGGGGTTGCATGAGAGGGATATCTTTGACCTCTTCCTCCCTGAGTTCGATAAACCTTGGGTGATCCACTTAAGGGAAAACTTGCTGCTGTTCTACAAACCTCTGCACTTGGAGGCCCAACACTCGTCTACAGGGAAAGGAGGGGGAACGTAGACATCAAGCACTTTTACGGCGCCGTTGCCGGGGAGGAAAGGTAAAAGGTACTCACACTCCGGATCTCGGCTACTAAGCTATTTTCCGGCGCCGTTGTAAGTACTCGAAGCTATTTCCTTTAGACTCTGCAATTGCGACATTTGGTTTCTTGTTTACACTAGTTAGGCATAATGGAAAACAACAAAAATATGAGAGATCTTTATGAACTCTATCTTGAATTAGGACATGATGTGTTTGAAGAAAGAATTAAGAAACCCATGGAACTTTATATGCATGCTAATGGGAATGTTATTACTATGAATGCTTTGAACACCATTGTTGCTAATGCTATGGAAAATTCTAAGCTTGGGGAAGCTGGCTTTGATGAGCATGATATTTTTAGTCCCCCAAGCATTGAGAAAAAAATTTACTTTGATGATACTTTGCCTCCTATTTATGATGATTATAATGATAGTAGTCTTTTGTTACCACCTGTTATGGAGGATAAATTTGATTATGATTACAATATACCTCCTATATTTGATAGCTACTTTGTTGAATTTGCTCCCACTACAACTAATAAAATTGATTATGCTTATGTTGGGAGTAGTAATTATTTTATGCATGAGACTCATGATAAGAATGCTTTAAGTGATAGTTATATTGTTGAGTTTGCTCATGATGCTACTGAAAGTTATTATGAGAGAGGAAAATATGGTTGTAGAAATTTTCATGTTACTAAAACACCTCTCTATGTGCTGAAATTTTTGAAGCTACACTTGTTTTATCTTCCTATGCTTGTTACTTTGCTCTTCATGAACTTGTTTATTTACAAGATTCCTATGCATAGGAAGCATGTTAGACTTAAATGTGTTTTGAATTTGCCTCTTGATGCTCTCTTTTGCTTCAACTCTTATTTCTTATGAGTGCATTATTAAAACTGCTGAGCCCATCTTAATGGCTATAAAGAAAAGAACTTCTTGGGAGATAACCCATGTGTTATTTTGCTACAGTACTTTGTTTTATATTTGTGTCTTGGAAGTTGTTTACTACTGTAGCAACCTCTCCTTATCTTAGTTTTGTGTTTTTTTTGTGCCAAGTAAAGTTTTTATGTCAAAGTTGATGTTATATTTGGGATCGCTGCGCAGGAACAGCATTGCTGTCTGTCACGAATCTGGGCACAGTTCTCTGTAGAAAATTCGAAAAAATCTGCCAATTTACGAGTGTGATCCTCAGATATGTACGCAACTTTCATTAGTTTTGAGTTTTTCCATTTGAGCAAGTCTGGTGCCATCTTAAAATTCGTCTTTACGGACTGTTCTGTTTTTGACAGATTCTGCCTTTTATTTCGCATTGCCGCTTTTGTTAAGTTGAATGAGTTTCTTTGTTCCATTAACTTTCAGAAGTTTTGTGCAATGTCCAGAAGTGTTAAGAATGATTGTGTCACCTCTGAACTTGTGAATTTTTGATTATGCACTAACCCTCTAATGAGTTTGCTTGAAGTTTGGTGTGAAGGAAGTTTTCAAGGGTCAAGAGAGGAGAATGATATACTATGATCAAGAGGAGTGAAAGCTCTAAGCTTGGGGATGCCCCGTGGTTCACCCCTGCATATTTTAAGAAGACTCAAGCGTCTAAGCTTGGGGATGCCCAAGGCATCCCCTTCTTCATCGACAACATCATCGGGTTCCTCCCCTGAAACTATATTTTTATTCGAGTCACATCTTGTGTTCTTTACTTGGAGCGTCGGTTTGTTTTTGTTTTTGTTTTTGTTTGAATAAAATGGATCCTAGCATTCACTTTGTGGGAGAGAGACACGCTCCGCTTGTTGCATATGGACACATGTGTCCTTAGGCTTTACTCATAATGTTCATGGCGAAGTTTCCTCTTCGTTAAATTGTTATATGGTTGGAATTGGAAAATGCTACATGTAGTAATTCTAAACTGTCTTGGATAATGTGATACTTGGCAATTGTTGTGCTCATGTTTAAGCTCTTGCATCATATGCTTTGCACCCATTAATGAAGAAATACATAGAGCTTGCTAAAATTTGATTTGCATATTTGGTTTCTCTAAGGTCTAGATAATATCTAGTATTGAGTTTTGAACAACAAGGAAGACGAGTGTAGAGTCTTATAATGTTTACAATGTGTCTTTTATGTGAGTTTTGCTGCACTTGTTCATCCTTGAGTTTGCTTCAAATAACCTTGCTAGCCTAAACCTTGTATCGAGAGGGAATACTTCTCATGCATCCAAAATCCTTGAGCCAACTACTATGCCATTTGTGTCCACCATACCTACCTACTACATGGTATTTTTCCGCCATTCCAAAGTAAATTGCTTGAGTGCTACCTTTAAAATTCCATCATCCACCTATGCAATATATAGCTCATGGGACAAAATAGCCTTAAAAACTATCGTAGTATTGAATATGTACTTATGCACTTTATATTTTATTAAGTTGCTTGTTGTGCGATAACCATGCTTATGGGGAACGCCATCAACTATTGTTGAATATCATGTGAGTTGCTATGCATGTCCGTCTTGTCTGAAGGTCTATCATTTTAGTGGTTGGAGCATGCAAAATTGTTAGAGAAGAACATTGGGCCGCTAACTAAAGCCATGAATCATGGTTGAAGTTTCAGTTTTGGACATATATCCTCAATCTCATATGAGAATAATAATCATTGCTACATGCTTATGCATTTAAGAGGAGTCCATTATCCGTTGTCCATGTTGTCCCGGTATGGATGTCTAAGTTGAGAATAATCAAAAGCGAGAAATCCGAAATGCGAGCATTCTCCTTAGACCTTTGTACGAGCGGCATGGAGGTACCCCTTTGTGACACTTGGTTGAAACATGGCATGCAAAGATCCGGTAGTCCAAGCTAAGTAGGACGAGGTGCGGGCACTATTAGTACACTATGCATGAGGCTTGCAACTTGTAAGATATAATTTACATAACTCATATGCTTTATTACTACCGTTGACAAAATTGTTTCATGTTTTCAAAATCAAAGCTCTAGCACAAATATAGCAATCGATGCTTTTCCTCTTTGAAGGACCTTTCTTTTACTTTTATTGTTGAGTCAGTTTGCCTATTTTCTCTCCACCTCAAGAAGCAAACACTTGTGTGAACTGTGTATTGATTCTTACATACTTGCTTATTGCATTTGTTATATTACTCTATGTTGACAATATCCATGAGATATACATGTTATAAGTTGAAAGCAACCGCTGAAACTTAATCTTCTTTTGTGTTGCTTCAATACCTCTACTTTGAATTATTGCTTTACGAGTTAACTCTTATGCAAGACTTATTGATGCTTGTCTTGAAGTACTATTCATGAAAAGTCATTGCTTTATGATTCAGTTGTTTACTCATGTCATTACCATTGTTTTGATCGCTGCATTCATTACATATGTTTACAATATGATCAAGTTTATGATGGCATGTCACTTAAGAAATTATCTTTGTTATCGTTTTACCTGCTCGGGACGAGCAGTAACTAAGCTTGGGGATGCCGATACGTCTCCAACGTATCGATAATTTCTTATGTTCCATGCTACTTTATTGATGATATCTACATGTTTTATGCACATTATATGTCGTATTTACGCATTTTCCGGAACTAACCTATTAACAAGATGCCGAAGTGCCAGTTCCTGTTTTCTGCTGTTTTTGGTTTCAGAAATCCTAGTAACGAAATATTCTCGGAATTGGACGAAATCAACGCCCGTGTTCCTATTTTGCCCGGAAGCATCCAGAACACCCGAGAGCCGCCGTAGGGGGCCCTGGTGGGCCCAGATGACATGGTGGCGCGGCCCGGACCACGGCCGCGCCACCCTATGGTGTCGTCGCCTCGTTGACCCTCCTGCGCCGCCTCTTCGCCTATATAAAGCCCCCGCATCGAAAACCCTTACGAGAGGAAGCCACGATACGAGAAAAGTTCCGGAGCCGCCGCCATCGCGAAGCCAAGATCCGGGGGACAGGAGTCTCTGTTCCGGCACCCGCCGGAGCGGGGAAGTGCCCCCGGAAGGCTTCTCCATCGACACCGCTGCCATCTCCACCGCCATCTTCATCACCGCTGCTGCTCCCATGAGGAGGGAGTAGTTCTCCATCGAGGCTCGGGGCTGTACCGGTAGCTATGTGGTTCATCTCTCTCCTATGTACTTCAATACAATAATCTCATGAGCTGCCTTACATGATTGAGATTCATATGATGATGCTTGTAATCTAGATGTCATTATGCTAGTCAAGTGGGTTTTACTTATGTGATCTCCGGAGACTCCTTGTCCCACGTGTGTAAAGGTGACGAGTGTGTGCACCGTGTGGGTCTCTTAGGCTATATTTCACGAAGTACTTATTCACTCGTTGAAGAGCGTAGTGAAGTGCTTATTTATATCTCTTTATGATTGCAATGTGCATCGTATCACAATTTATCTATGTGCTACTCTAGTGATGTGTTATTAAAGTAGTTTTATTCCTCCCGCATGTGTGCAAAGGTGACAAGTGCGTGCACCGTGTTAGTACTTGGTTTATGCTATGATCATGATCTCTTGTAGATTGCGAAGTTAACTATTGCTATGATAATATTGATGTGATCTATTCCTCCTACATATGCATGAAGGTGACAAGTGTGCATGCTATGCTAGTACTTGGTTTAGTCGTTTTGATCTATCTTACACTTAAGGTTACTTAAACATGAGCATTATTGTGGAGCTTGTTAACTCCGGCATTGAGGGTTCGTGTAATCCTACGCAATGTGTTCATCATCCAACAAAAGTGTAGAGTATGCATTTATCTATTCTGTTATGTGATCAAAGTTGAGAGTGTCCACTAGTGAAAGTGTAATCCCTAGGCCTTGTTCCTAAATACTGCTGAGTTACTACCGCTTGTTTCATCGTTTCTATCGTGTTACTATCGCTGCAATACTACCACCATCAACTACACGCCAGCAAGCTATTTTCTGGCACCATTGCTACTGCTCATATATATTCATACCACCTGTATTTCACTATCTCTTCGCCGAACTAGTGCACCTATTAGGTGTGTTGGGGACACAAGAGACTTCTTGCTTTGTGGTTGCAGGGTTGCATGAGAGGGATATCTTTGACCTCTTCCTCCCCGAGTTCGATAAACCTTGGGTGATCCACTTAAGGGAAAACTTGCTCGCTGTTCTACAAACCTCCGCACTTGGAGGCCCAACACCGTCTACGGGAAAGGAGGGGGAACGTAGACATCAGTTTCTTGATACTACTCAGTTTTGCCCTCTCCCTTCACAAACTCTCACAGACGCCCAACATTGCCCTGATTGGTCTAGCCCATGTCACGCGGATCGTGCCCGACGACCGTTGATCGTATGATCTAATAGGCAGGATAACCCCTATCTCTCTCTCTGGTCGGGGCCACCACCCTCTCTCTCTCTGTCGTCGGTTAGCTTCCACCCTCTATGTATGCGAAAGGGCGGTTACCCAGTACGCTAAAGTTTGGTTTTCTGCATTATTTTTCACGAGCTAAATTATAAACTCTTTTTAGGCATTACTTTTCACGCAAAAAATGATAAACCATCACCGATTTGTTGTAGCCATTACTTTTCACGCAAAAAATGATAAACCATCACCGATTTGTTGTAGCCATTACTTTTCACGCAAAAAATGATAAACCATCACCGATTTGTTGTAGCCATTACTTTTCACGCAAAAAATGATAAACCACCACCGATTTATTGTAGCCATTACTTTTCACGCAAAAAAGATAAACCATCACCCATTTCTTGTAGCCATTACTTTTCACGCAAAAAAATGATACACCATCACCCATTTCTTGTAGCCATTACTTTCCACGCAAAAAACGATAAACCATCATCGATTTTGTTGTAGCCATTACTTTTCACGCAAAAAATGATACACCATCACCCATTTCTTGTACCCATTACTTTTCACGCAAAAACGATAAACCATCACCGATTTTGTTGTAGCCATTACTTTTCACGCGAAAAATGATACACCATCACCCATTTCTTGTAGCCATTACTTTTCTTTTAGGCATTACTTTTCATGGTAAAATGATAAACTATATCACGAAGTTCCATTTCCGTCAACATAGTCCGCATTACTTTTTTGTTGAGATATATACCCCCACAACGGTCGTCTCCTCCTTAATTTATTGTGTATAAACCCCCACAACGGTCATCTCCTCCTTATTTTATTGTGTAAACCCCTACAACGGTCATCTCTCCCTTATAAACACCCACACAGCCATCCCTTGTGTCAATAGGTTCTGCCTCTCTCTTCTTTGTTCACATACACTTGATCCATTGCCATGGCTTCCACGTCTCGGACGCGGACCGGAAGGGGAAGGGGAAGGGGAAGGGGAAGTGGATCATCATCATTGCCACCACCACCGTCAACACTGCCATTGATCATAGAGGAGTTCTTCATCGTCGTCTATGAAGACCCTTTGGTCAAGAAGGTACGTACGCGTTCCCACATATATGATGCATGTGATTAATTATGGGCATGTTCTAAAAAACCTTTAATTTCAAGGGTTCCCTAATTTCAAACGGTCGGCGCTCGATCTCTTTGCAGGAACTCCCAAAAAAATTTGCGGACTATCTTGACGGCAAGGAGCCAGCTAAGGTGTATCTGCGAGCAGCTGATCGCGGTCCTCGTCTCGGACCGTGGAGGTCCTATTTGACGGACAAGGCCGGATGTACCTCGACAAGTGCTGGGAGAAATTCGCCATCGCGCACGGTGTGGATTTCGGCTGCTTCGTACACTTCAAATATGAAGGCGATGATGTGCTCACGAGTGAAGGTGTTCGACGGAACAATGTGCAGGAGGTACTACTACTCGGACGATGAAGATACTCGACGATGAAAGCGACGACGACGTGAAGCCATGCATCCATCCCCTTTAGATAATTAAGGGGATTATGACCAAGAATATATATGTAGCTTCATATGCATCGATTTAGAGATCTAGCTATTTTCTATATATTGTGCATGTAAAAAATAATATCGCATTTCCACTATTATTCGAGCACCACATCCTCCAAACGATGCCGATGCCGATATCGGCATGGTCAGAACGGCTATGCTCGCCGCCACTCCTAGGTCAACCTCGGGATGCACAATGTTTAGCATAAGAGTCACTTTAGATTAAGCTGCGAAAATAGTCACCTGCAATGGGCTGAGGCGGCCCCTAAATAAAATAGACGACCACAGCGGTCATTGGCTGCGGAGGCCCCACAGAGCGGCAATATATAATTTTCTATAAATAAATAGACGACCCACTGGTCATTGGCTGCGGCAGCCCCATAGAGCGGCCCCATTTGTCATTGGCAGCACCGCGTATACAATCGAGGAAATAAAACGGCCCACGCGTCGGCGGTAGATGGATGGATACCCGTCGGCACGAGACGGTCGGAGAGGAACTAACCTCACGATAACGGTAAGGCCTCCGACCTGACGGCAACCCGCGTCTTCGAGGGGTTTCAAACTAGAGGGAGGGGAAAACTGAGGAAAAACTAACGAGCTGGGGAAAACTGAGTACAACTAACGAAGCAGGGGCACGAAAATAGAAATCCCTAAAAACTAATATTGGTTGGGATGCGATACCTTTCCAATTCATGAGTACCCCCACAATACCAGATTATGGGTAAGGGCTTAACTAGAAGTTTATGTATCTTAGTATGGGTTCCCTCTGAACACACATCATAGGGGTTATGCCGAGGCTGCCTCCGTTGTTGATGAATGATGTGGATTGAGGTGAATTGTAAGGCCAAGCCCTGTGCAGTTCCCAGGTTGACAGTTGGTCTTCACTAGGAGGCCAAGCTCACAGGGAGAGGTGCTCATACTAGGGTTTGTAAATGAAAGGTTATGGTTGATGATCCGCGTACTGTGTTACGATGATTTGGGGTTATCCCGACGGATGAAATCAAATGTTGTGGCACAAGTGTGCAACCTCTGCAGAGTGTAAACCTATTCGAATTGCTGTGTCCACGGTTACGGACAGTTGGAAAGGCCATACAGTTTCCAGTGTTTGAATCTTGAAAATGTTGATAAAATGAATGGTGAATGGGTGACTTGATTTTGGAATCACAACTTGAGTTGTGGGAATGACACTAATGTTCCCACTGGAGTGAGTTAGCACCTGAATAAGTATTTTAATAAATACTTGTGAACTAAAATTGGCTTTATGCAAATAAACTAGAACCTAGCACCCCTTACTAGCATCGCTAGCACTTACACTAGTATTAGTTTGCGAGTACTTAAAGTACTCACGGCTTTGTCCCTGGCTATTCAAATGGCCAGAGTATGAAGACGAACAGAACTACCAAGGTGATGACCAGCAGGACGCCTACGACAACTAGGAGTCTTCTGACGTCAAGCGTTGGCCTGTGGACTAAAGAGTCCATTTATCTTTACGCTTCCGCTATGAACTTATGTTTGTTCGTTGATCAATAGATCAACTATTCGTGTAATATGGATCATAGGATTCAAGTTGTAAGACAATATGGTTTATAATAAATGATGACTGTGATACTTAACTATTATGCCTCGCAACAACAATATTCCTGGGATTGCGATGAATGACATAATAGGCATCCGGACTTAGAAATCCGGGTGTTGACAAGTTGGTATCAGAGCCATTGTTTGACCTTAGGAGACCCTAGTTTAGAATGGACGTTCTGACAAATTTAGTTTTACAAAAAACAAAGGAAATGAATACTTGCAAAAATTTATACCCCTCTTTTCCTTGAGATCTTTCGAAAATGATATGCCATGCTCTTCCTTTGAAAAATACTTAAAATTTTGCCACACTTGCTCACTCTCTAACTTACTCATCCAATTCACTTTCAGATGGAACCAACCAACGTGAAGTTTTACCAGCTCGGGAACGGCGGGGACTTGATCTTCGAGAGGGACCTTGACGGTCTGTCGGAGCACCTTGGACGCCCCCACCCCGAGTTTCACGGAGTCGAGGTCAACGACCAGCACGGAGGGGAGCTTCAGTGGATTATCACCGCTGACTTGAGGGGCAAGGTGGAGCCTCCCACTTCTGAGAGGATCCTCTTTTCCTTCAGGGAGAGCAGCTGCCTGGACGGACTCGCTCGTGCCCTTCAGGAGGGGCTTGCGCGTCTGTGCGGACAGAACGTGGTAGTCATACTCGCGTCTCGCTTTGCTCACCATGCGAGGCGTGATTCCTTTGGAGTACCCATGGCGGTACAGCTGCACCCCCAGCTGAGGCACCATGTGGACCATCTGGACTACATGCTGTTTCAGACCCAGAAGGAGCTGGATAACTCCCGTGGTTACGCGAACCAGACCCACTTTGCACTGACTCAGCATGGTGAGGCCATCAGGATGCTCAACAAGGACCGCAAGTCACTCCGCTTGCAGCGTGCCAAGAGGGATGCTACCATAGTGCGCCTTCGCGCCAAGATAGCAGCCTTGGAGATCACTGTCAAGGCCCAGGAGGACCAGCTGAGAGAGATTGAGGAGGATGATGGAGGCATCGACCTTCAGGGAGGAGGAGCCTTCCTGAGTGACGACGACGACTTTGAGGAGGACGAGGACCCCGAGGAGGTGGACTACGAGTTCCTGGAGGCCGTAGAGGATGGGATCATCCCCATCGATGTGGACGTCGATGTTGAGGAGTAGTTGCACTAGACCACTTATGTAGGTGTGAGTTGTATCCCGCCCCGTGTATCGTAGCATGAAGGGTTCTTAAAACCCTGGGTATGAGTTTGTATCCCGTTCCTTGTATCGTAGCATGAGAAGAAGGGTTCTTAAAACCCTGGGTGTGTTAGTTTGTAATATGTGATGCATGAATGGATGAATGTTTGTGTGTTATCATGAAAGATTTCAAGTTTTCAAGAATTTCAAACTTACTCCAAACAAGCCGTAGAAATTCCCTCTTATCTCATGATCTTTATACATGTTCAGATGGCTCGCCCAAATCGCAAAGCAAATTCAGATGCGATGATGCAACTGCTGCAGACCCTGATGGCAGACAGGGAGACTGATAGAGCTGAACGCCAAGCCAACATAGCAGCATTGCAGCAGCTGGCCAACAACAACTATGGCCATGGCAACCATGATCACCCTGGGTCCAAACTTAAGAACTTCCAGAACACAAACCCCCTGTTTTCAGCAAGACTGAAGAGCCCTTGGATGCGGATGACTAGCTGCAAACCATGGAGAACAACCTTGAAGTAGCAGGAGTGGAAGCCAATGAGAAAGTGATGTTTGCCACGCACTACTTAGCCGGACCAGCTAGAGCTTGGTGGACCAGTACTCGTGCCATGAACGGAGTTCAAGTGATGACTTGGGCAGATTTCAAGCTCAAGTTCAGCAAGTACCATGTGCCCCCGGGGCTTATCAAGAAGATGCGGGATGAGTTTCGTGAACTCAAGCAAGGTCGGATGACGGTGGTAGAATACCGCGACAGATTCCTCACTCTGTCAAGGTACGCCCCCGACGAGACTGACACCACTGAAAAGAGGAAGGAGAGATTCCTGAACGGACTGCATGATGAGATGCAGACTGTCCTTGTCAACATTCCCTTCGCCGACCTTGAAGCCCTTGTAGACTCTGCCATCCAGATGGAAGGCAACCTGAACCAAGCTAATGAGAACCGCAAACGCCGAATGATGCACCAGAGTGGGCCCAGCCATGCCCCGAAGTATCGCCCCAGCTCAAGCGGAGGTTTCACTCCGAGAAACAACAACAAGCCCCCGATGCAGATGTCCCGTCCCGGTTTTCAGAACCGGAGCGGAGGAAACCCAAGGCCAGGAGGCCACCACAACAACCACAACTACCAGAACAACACCAACAACTTCAACCGTGCCCCGATGAAAGCCCCCAACACCAACAACAACCACACCAACACCGCCCCCAGAACCGGAAGCAACGCCATCCCCGTTGCCCCCAAGGACAAGTCAACCATCACCTGTTACGAGTGTGGAGTCGTGGGACACTACTCCAACGAGTGCCCCAAGAGGCTCGCCAAGCTTGCAGGCAACACCGCTGCACCTGCTCAGCAGCAACGCCATGTCTCCACCGGCAAAAAGTTCGCCCCCAACAACCCCAACAACCGCAGCGGCCGTCTTTTCCACATGAATGCTGAAGAAGCCCAGGAAGCACCAGACGTTGTACTGGGTATGTTTTCTGTTAATTCAGTACTTGCCAGAGTGTTGTTTGATTCCGGAGCATCTCATTCATTTGTCACTGAAGACTTTGCATCAACCAGTAAAATTCAACCTATCAGTTTGAAACATGTTATGATAGTTCAAATTCCCGGATCAACTACCAAAGCCAGAAAATTTTGCAAAAATGTACCCATCAGAATCCATGAAGTAGATTTTTATGCCAATCTAATTGTTCTGGGAACCAAAGGTTTGGAAGTTGTACTAGGAATGGACTGGATGTCAAAACACCATGGATTGATTGACTGTGCCAAGAAAGCCATCACCATGACTAGCAGCACCGGTATCCTAGTAGAGCATATATCTGAAAGACTACCCAGAAAATTCACCTGCAACCAAAGTGTAGCCTGATGACCCACAAGTATAGGGGGTGTATCGTAGTATCTTCGATAAGTAAGAATGTCGATCCCAACGAGGAGCAGAAGGTGTTGACAAGCAGTTTCGATGAAGGATTCACTGTAAATGCTCACGGACAAGTATTCAAGGGGTTTTGATGTAACAGATGAATAAAGTACGAGTAAGTAAAATGCGAGAGAAATAATTGCAGCGAGTGGCCCAATCCTTTTTAGCATAAAGGACAAGCCGGTTTGTTTACTTATAATGACCAAACGTTCTTGAGGACACACGGGTATTTTAGTCTAGTGCTTTCGCTACATACAGCTAATTAATCTTCATTGTTTTGATAAGTGTTGTGTGGGTGAACCTATGCTAATGCACCGCCCTTCCTAGGACTAATACATACTTGTGATTATACCCCTTGCAAGCATCCGCAACTACAAGAAAGTAATTAAGATAAATCTAACCACAGCCTTAAACTCTGAGATCCTGCGATCCCTCTTGCACCGATATACCAACGGGGGCTCAGGTTTCTGTCACTCCGGCAACCCCGCAATTAGCAATCGAATACAAGATGCACTCCCCTAGGCCCATAAATGGTGAAGTATCGTGTAGTCGACGTTCACATGACACCACTAGAAGAATGACACCACAACTTAAATATCATAACATTGAATATTACTCAACCATAGTTCACTACTAACATTTAGACTTCACCCATGTCCTCAAGAACTAAACGAACTACTCAAGAGACATCATATGGAATACAATCAGAGGTGATATGATGATGAATAACAATCTGAACATAAACTTTGGTTCTATGGTTTCACTCAATAGCATCAATGACAAGTAGAAATTAACACCGGGAGAGTTTCCCCTATCAAACAATCAAGATCCAACCCAAATTGTTACAGCGGTGACGAGGTGCAGCGGTGGTGATGGCGGTGTAGATGGTGGAGATGATGATGATGATGATGGAGATGATGTCCAGCTCGATGACGATGGCGATGGCGTCGATTTCCCCCTCCGGGAGGGAATTTCCCCGGCGGATTCCTGCCCGCCGGAGAGCTCTTTTCTCTCTGGTGTTCTCCGCCCCGCAGAGGCGGCTGTAACTCTCCGTGAGGTACCCTCTGTGGCTTAGGTTTTCGGGATGAAGGAGTACGCGAAGAAAAGGAGGCGAAAGGGGCTGTGGGGCCCCACACAACATGGTGGCGCGGCCAGGCCATGGGCCGCGCCGCCCTGTTGTCTGGGCCCACCTTGGGTCCAGCTGGCTCCCCCTTCTGGCTTCCTTCGTCATCTGGAAAAATAGGAATTTACGTGTAATTTCCTTCCACGGTTGATCTTCCGAAATATTGCGTTCTGACGGTGCTTTTTCCAGCAGAATCCTGGCTTCGGTGCTTGATCCTCCAATAGTGATGAAACATGCAAAATAGATAAAATAGCATAAGTATTGTGTCCCAATATGAAATATATCAATGAATAATAGCAAATTATGATATAAAATAGTGATGCAAATTGGACGTATCAACTCCCCCCCCAAGCTTAGACCTCGCTTGTCCCCAAGCGAAACTGAGCTCAATAAACAAGACCACATGTTTATGGAGTGAAGAGTCGATAAATAAAATACGGACAAGAAGCATCATATTCATTCACACAAGACATTCTAGTAAACAACTTCCTCATTCAACTCAACTTGAAATAAGTAAAGAGAGATCACAAGTAAAGGTGCATAAGAAATCATAGTTGGTGATGGCAAACTTTGTTCTTGGTCAGAGAACTACTAACGGATTGTACTTCTAAGCAAAGCTTTCATATTAGAATTTATATAGCTGGGCTTTCATATTCAATCATAACAATCTCCTCATAATCATTGATAACTTCAAAGTCGTATTCATTCAGATAAAATTTGTACTAAACAAGAAAGTTTAAAAGACATGATTAACTGAATCATAGCATAAATGGTTGGTTCACAACAACTCAATTGCTTGCTTGAGATAGAGGGAAATAGGTTTACCGACTCAACATAAAAGTAAAAGATAGGCCCTTCGCAGAGGGAAGCAGGGATTAAATCATGTGCTAGAGCTTTTCAAGTTTTGAAATCATATAAAGAGCATAAAAGTAAGATTTTGAGCGGTGTTTGTTGTTGTCAACGAATGGTAGCGGGCACTCTAACCCCCTTGCCAAACGAACCTTCAAAGAGCGGCTCCCATGAGGGACGGCATCTCTACCAGCAAGGTAGATCATCCCCCTTCTCTTTGTTTACACATGTATTTTAGTTTTATTATGGATGACACTCCCCCCAACCTTGGCTTTCTCAATCCATGGCTAACCGAATCCTCGGGTGCCTTCCAACATTCACATACCATGGAGGAGTGTCTATTGCAAAATTAAGTTGCTTACTCGATAAATCAGGGCAAAACATGTGAAGAGAATTATTAATGAAAGTTATTAATTGGGGCTGGGAACCCCGTTGCCAGCTCTTATTGCAAAATTATTGGATAAGCGGATGCGCCACTAGTCCATTGGTGAAAGTCCGCCCAACAAGATTGAAAGATAAAACACCACATACTTCCTCATGAGCTATAAAACATTGACACAAATAAGGAGTAGTATAGTTTGAATTATTTAAAGGTAGCACATGAAGTATTTACTTGGAATGGCAGAAAATACCATGTAGTAGGTAGGTATGGTGGACACAAATGGCATGGGTTTGGTCTAAGGTTATGGATGTATGAGAAGCATTCCCTCTCAATACAGGTTTTTGGCTAGCAAGGTTTGATAGCAAGCATAAAGGTTGAGGGAAACAAACAAATATACATATGATAGAAACAATCATGCATCTTTCTCATGAGCACAAGCAATTTTAACTTCAGAATACTAAACTCATTAGCATAGAGATAATATAGTAATATATCTAAGTGTATTTCTCTCTTCTATTTAAACATCAAGATGTTGTTGCTATTGACCAATGCTAAGTTTGCCAAAACCAAATAGATTTACTTGATACTCCCAAAGTGATATCAATACTAATGTCAAGAGTAATCATATAATGGAGATTGCAAACTAAAACAAGATGTGCAAAAAGTAAATGATAAGACTTCTCATTAATATTCCATAACGATAACTCACACCAACGGATACATAGATAACCAACTAAGAGAGATACTTCCACATTGCATACTATTCCATATGATAACTTCCCTACTCATGATATGACACTACTTGATAGTAAAAGATAAAGGTAGTGATGATGTGATACCGCGACACTCCCCCAAGCTTGGAACAAACCAAGGGGATGCCAATACCGACGATGAATTACTCCTTCGGTGGTGATGGTGATGGATTCTTCTCGACAAGCTTCTTAACACGCTCCTTTAAATCTTCAATCTCATAAGTGAGGTTGTGAATCAGCTCTGAGTTGTGCTCAACGCGGCTCATAATCATGTCAGGTGGTGAGTCACAACTCCTAGAGTTGTTTCCCCATCCTTCAGCTTCAGATTTCATCTCTCCTGCAATGTTAGAACGATCTATATCCCAACCACTTGGCAACACTACCTTGGGGGTTTTTTCAGTTTGACGATCGTAGATTAGGTTGCGGAAAGGGCGGTAATTGCCCGGAGAAGATGTCCTTGGAGCCAAGTAATGATGTGGAACTGCTCCTCCGGTAGCGATTCGTGCACTCCTCTTGGTGTTGGATGGATTTGATATCACGCCAATGCTTGCAATGGTGGCACGCTGGTGTACTCGCGGAACCTCCTCCACTTCTTCCTCATCCTCACTTGCGACTTCTTCCTTCAGTTCCGGGTCTTGAATATCTTCCTCCAAAGGTCCCTTGTCCTTGTTGTTGGAGACCATGGTGCTTCTAGATCAAAACAAATCTGGCAGAAAACAGCTCGAAACAAAACACGACGAGAAAACGATATACGGACCTCCAGGGGTCCGGGGGATTATATAGCAAATATTTTTACAACAAAAGGAAGGTTCCAGGTCGAACAAGATTCGGAGGGGGACAACGAGGCGGTGTCCTCATAGGTCGGCGCGGCCAGGCTGGGGCCCGCGCCGGCCTATGGGGGCACGCCCTCGTGCGTCTCCTCCACTCCGTTTTGATCCCGTAATTTTTCATATTTTCCAAAAATAGCAGAAATATTGTTTGGAAAGCTAAACGCGGACTTTTATTACCTGTACTGTTACCTATTCAAAGTCGAGTTCTGGCGGACTGTCAATTTGTCCTTTGATGAAAGCCTCCGGTGTTTCCACTTGAATAATATCAACATCAACATTATAAGAATCACCCGAGATATAATGCTTGAGTCTTTGTCCATTCACCACTTGCGTAGCATTGCCTTGGAGAGAGCTAATTTTAATTGCTCCCGAACGATACACCTCCTCAACAACATATGGTCCTTCCCATTTCGAGAGTAATTTCCCCGCAAAGAATCCGAGACGAGACCGATACAATAGGACTTTATCCCCAATATTAAACTCTCTTTTGATAATCCTTCTATCATGCCATTTCTTAACTTTTTCTTTAAAGAGTTTAGCATTTTCATAAGCTTCACTTCTCCATTCATCTAGAGAACTTAATTGCAGCAACCTCTTATTACCGGCTAGTTTCGGATCTTTATTTAGTTCTCTAACGGCCCAATAAGCTTTGTGCTCTAGTTCTAGAGGTAAATGAAAAGCTTTTCCATAAACCATTTTATACGGTGACATACCCATGGGATTTTTATAAGCAGTTCTATAAGCCCAAAGTGCTTCCTTCAATTTGCTAGCCCAATTCTTTCTAGATTTATTAACAGTCTTTCCCAAAATAGATTTAATCTCTCTATTTGATAATTCTACTTGACCACTAGGTTGAGGGTGATAAGCGGAAGCAATTCTATGATTTATACCATACTTAGCAAGAGTTTTTCTAAAATCTCCATGAATAAAATGAGAACCTCCATCAGTCATAATATATCTAGGTACTCCAAATCTAGGAAAAATAATATCTAAAAGCATTTTTAAAGAAGTCTCACCATCAGCACTTTTTGTAGGTATAGCTTCTACCCATTTAGTAACATAATCAACAGCGACAAGTATATGAGTGTTACCTTCTGAAGAAGGGAAAGGACCCATGAAGTCGAATCCCCAACAATCGAATGGTTCAATAACAAGAGTATAATTCATAGGCATTTCATTGCGTCTAGAGATATTACCAACTCTTTGACATTCATCACAAGATAAGATAAACTTCCTTGCATCTTTGAAAAGTGTTGGCCAATAAAAGCCTGATTGTAGAACCTTTTGTGCGGTTCTATCTCCAGCGTGATGTCCTCCATAAACACTACCATGACATTTACTCAATATCTCTTGTTGTTCATATTCTGGAACACATCTTCGCATAATACCATCTACTCCTTCTTTATATAAGTGTGGGTCATCCCAAAAATAATGCCTCAAGTCATAAAAGAATTTCCTCCTTTGCTGAGCTGAAAAGGTTGGAGGCAAATACTTCGAAACAATAAAGTTAGCATAATCAGCATACCAAGGGCTCTCTCGCGTGCTCACCTTTATTACAGCCAATTGTTCATTTGGAAAACTATCAGTAATGAGAACGAGGATCATAAGCAATATTTTCCAATCTAGACAAATTATCGACAACAGGATTATCAGCACCTTTCCTATCCATAATATGTAAATCAAATTCTTGCAAAAGAAGTACCCATCTAATAAGCCTTGGCTTAGCATCTTTCTTTGTCATAAGGTATCTAATTGCAAGCATGATCGGTATGAATCGTGACTTTTGAATCAACAATATAGGATCTAAACTTGTCACAAGCAAAGACTACAGACTAGCAATTCTTTTTCAGTTGTAGCATAATTTCTTTGAGCAGCATCAAGAGTCTTACTAGCATAATGAATAACATTTAATTTTTTATCTACTCGCTGTCCAAGAACAGCGCCTACAGACAAAATCACTAGCATCACACATAATTTCAAAAGGTAAATTCCAATCGGAGGTCCAACTACGGGAGCAGCTTGTTAAGGCTTTCTTTAAAGTTTCAAAAGCTTCCTTACAATCATCATCAAAAACAAAAGGTACATCTTTTTGAAGAAGATTAGTAAGAGGCTTTGAAATCTTGGAGAAATCTTTAATAAATCTCCTATAAAACCCAGCATGACCGAGAACACTACGAATACAATTTAACATCCCTCGGATAGGGCATCTTCTCAATTGCTTCAACTTTAGCTCTATCAACTTCAATACCTCTCTCGGAAATTTTATGTCCCAATACAATTCCTTCATTAACCATAAAGTGGCATTTCTCCCAATTAAGAACAAGGTTAGTTTCTTCACATCTCTGCAAAACTTTATCGAGGTTTCGCAAGCAATTATCAAAAGAATTCCCATAAACAGAAAAATCATCCATGAACACCTCTACAATACTCTCGCAAAAGCCATGAAAAATAGCAGACATACATCTTTGAAAAGTAGCAGGAGCATTACATAAACCAAAAGGCATACACCTATAAGCATAAGTTCCATAAGGACAAGTGAAAGTGGTTTTCTCTTGATCTTTAGCTTTAACAGCAATTTGTGAAAACCCAGAATAACCATCAAGAAAGCAAAAATGAGTATTTTTAGACAACCTTTCTAGCATTTGATCAATAAATGGTAAAGGGTAATGATCTTTCTTAGTAACTTTATTTACTTTTCGAAAATCAATGCACATTCTATACCCTACAACTACTCTTTGAGGGATGAGCTCATCATTATCATTAGGCACAACAGTCATTCCTCCTTTCTTAGGGACACAATGCACAGGACTAACCCATCTACTATCAGCAATAGGATATATAATACCAGTTTCAAGAAGTTTTAATACCTCATTCCTTACCACCTCCTTCATCTTCGGAATTAGACGACGCTGATGTTTAACAACAGGCTTTGCATCATCTTCCATATTAATAGCATGTTGGCAAATAGAAGGATAAATCCCCTTCAAATCATCAAGAGTGTAGCCAATAGCTCCTCGGTGTTTCTTCAATATTTCCAATAACCTTTCTTCCTCAATCTCTCGAAAGCTTAGAACTAATAATAACAGGATATATTTTCTTATCATCAATATGAGCATATTTAAGATTATCGAGTAAAGGCTTTAAATCAAAAACAGGATCTTCCTTTGGTGGCGGTGTTGTACCCAAATCTTCCACCGGTAAATCATGCTTGAGAATAGGTTGGCGAAGAAAAATTTCCTCAAGCTCATCTCTTTCTTTCCTAAAAACTTCACTCTCGCTATTCTCCAAATGTTGCTGCAAAGGATTATTAGGAACAAGAACAATAGATGCACACTGCTCCATTTTAAAATCATCACTAGGCAAATCAGCTTTATAAGGGGTTTTGGTAAATTTAGAGAAGTTAAACTCATAAGATTCACCAGCAAATTTAGTCAAAATTTTCTCTTTCTTGCAATCTATAATAGCTCCACAAGTATTTAGAAAAGGTCTACCAAAAATGATAGGACAATAATCACTAGCAGCGAGAACCAAGTACCAAAAAGTCAGCAGGATATTTAATCTTACCACATAGAACTTCCACATCTCGAACAATACCAATTGGAGAAATAGTTTCTCTATTAGCCAGCTGAATAACCACATCAATATCTTCAAGTTCACAAGAATCAATTTCGTGCATAATCTCCGTGTAAAGCTCATAAGGGATAGCACTAACACTTGCACCAATATCACATAAACCATAATAGCAATGATCACCAATTCTAACAGATAGCATAGGAACACTAACTTGTTTGGGTTTATTAGGATGTGAAACAATATTAGAAGCATCTTCACAGAAAATAATATGACCATCCTCCACATTTTCAGTCACAAGATCTTTAACTATTGCAATAGCAGGTTCAACTTTAATTTGTTCTTCAGGTTCTATAGGTTTCTTTTCACTTTTATTAACCACACTAGATATGACAGAATACTCTTTCATTTTAGCAGGGAAAGGAGTTTTTTCAATATAAGCTTCAGGAATAACATGATCAACAGTTTCAATCACTACACATTTGTTTACAGATGAATCAGTTTTATCTTTATACGGTTCATGATACTTATCAAAATTCTTCTTAGGCAATTAATAATGAGAGGCAAAAGCTTTGTAAAGATTTGCAACAACTTGGGAATCAAGACCATATGTAGCACTCATATTACGAAATTTATCAGTATCCATAAAAGCTTCAATGCATTTATAATCATAAATTATACATGATTCTCTATCTTTGTCGTTTTCCCATCCTTCAGTATTCTCCTGGATCCGATCAAGAAGGTCCCTTTTAAACTCTTCTTTGTTGCGTGTAAATGATCCAGAACAAGAAGTATCCAGCAAGGTCTTGTCTTGAAAAGAAAGTCTTGCATAGAAATTATCAATAATAACATTACCAGGAAGCTCATGAATGGGGCATTTGAGCATTAAAGACTTCAATCTCCCCCAAGCTTGGGCAATACTCTCTCCATCATGAGGCCAGAAATTATATATGCGGTTCCGATCCTTGTGAATTTCACTTGGAGGATAGAATTTAGAATAGAATAAAGGCACAATGTCCTCCCAATCAAGAGAATCACCATTCTTCAGCAATTTATACCAATGCGCCGCTTTACCAGACAGCGATATAATGAATAGTTTCTTTCTAACTTCATTCATAGCAATACCTGCACATTTGAATAACCCGCATAATTCATGCAAAAACAGTAAATGATCACCAGGATGAATAGTTCCATCCCCTTCATAGCGGTTATCCATAACACGTTCAATAATTTTCATAGGTATTTTATATGGTATCACTTCCTCACCTGGCGCTTCATTCACTACCGTTGCAGTAGTAGTAGATTTCCCAAATAGAAATTGAAGAGAAGATCTCTCCATAATGACTTATAGCAGCAGGCAGAAATTAAATCAGCACAAACAATAAAGGTCTTCCTTACCAATTCCACTTACCAATAGCGCTTCACTCCCCGGCAACGGCGCCAGAAAATAGTCTTGATGACCCACAAGTATAGGGGGTGTATCGTAGTATCTTCGATAAGTAAGAATGTCGATCCCAACGAGGAGCAGAAGGTGTTGACAAGCAGTTTCGATGAAGGATTCACTGTAAATGCTCACAGACAAGTATTCAAGGGGTTTTGATCTAACAGATGAATAAAGTACGAGTAAGTAAAATGCGAGAGAAATAATTGTAGCGAGTGGCCCAATCCTTTTTAGCACAAAGGACAAGCCGGTTTGTTTACTTATAATGACCAAACGTTCTTGAGGACACACGGGGATTTTAGTCTAGTGCTTTCGCTACATACAACTAATTAATCTTCATTGTTTTGATAAGTGTTGTGTGGGTGAACCTATGCTAATGCACCGCCCTTCCTAGGACTAATACATACTTGTGATTATACCCCTTGCAAGCATCCGCAACTACAAGAAAGTAATTAAGATAAATCTAACCACAGCCTTAAACTCTGAGATCCTGTGATCCCTCTTGCACCGATATACCAACGGGGGCTGATGACCCACAAGTATAGGGGATCGCAACAGTCTTCGAGGGAAGTAAAACCCAAATTTATTGATTCGACACAAGGGGAGGTAAAGAATACTTATAAGCCTTAACAACTGAGTTGTCAATTCAGCTGCACCTGGAAAAGCACTAGTAACGGGGGTGATGTGAAAGTAGCAGTAATATGAGAGCAGTAGTAACAGTAACACAGCAGCAGTAATAGCAATATGATAGCAATGGCACCAGAAAATAGTTGACATGTAGAACGAGTATATGATGATGAAAGATGGACCGGGGTTCCCAGCTATCTACACTAGTGGCAACTCTCCAATAACAAGTGACAAGTGTTGGGTGAACAAATTACAGTCGGACAATTGATAGGATTGAAATAGCATTAAGACAGAATATCAAGATCATTAATCATGTAGGCATGTTTTCCAATAATAGTCGTACGTGCTCGCAATGAGAAACTTGCACAACATCTTTTGTCCTACCAGCCGGTGGCAGCCGGGCCTCAAGGGAAACTACTGGATATTAAGGTACTCCTTTTAATAGAGCACCGGAGCAAAGCATTAACACTCCGTGAAAACATGTGTCCCTCACATCACAGCCATCCCCTCCGGTTGTCCCGATTTCTGTCACTTCGGGGCCTTTGGTTCCGGACAGTGACATGTGCATACAACTTGTAGATACAATCTAAGCAATAATTATAGAGCTCAAATCTAAGATCATGCCACTCGGGCCCTAGTGACAAGCATTAAGCATAACAAGATTGCAGCAACAATAACTTCATAAACTTTGTAGATAGACAATCATAATGTAACAATCCATCGGATCCCGACAAACACAACACCGATTACATCGAGATGAATCTCAATCATGTAAGGCAGCTCATGAGATCATTGTATTGAAGTACATGGGGGAGAGAATACCAACTAGCTACGGCTAGAACCCGTAGTCCATGGGGGAACTACTCACGGAGCATGATGGAGGCGATGGCGTTGATGGAGATGGCTTCCGGGGCACTTCCCCGTCCCGGCAGGGTGCCGGGACAGAGACTTCGTCCCCGAATTGGAGTTTCGCGATGGTGGCGGCGCCCCGGAGTCTTTCCGGAGTTTCGTCAAGTGGTACGGTGTTTTTAGGTCGAAAGGGCTTAAATAGGCGAAGAGGCGGCGTCGAGAGGGCACCAGGGCGCCCTCCTCATAGGCCGGCGCGGCCGGGGGCCTGCCCGCGCGGCCGTGTGGTGCTCGGGGCCCTGGGCCTCCTCTCCGTCTCCCCTTCGGTGTTCGGAGCCTCCCGGGAAAAATAAGATCTTTGGCGTTGATTTCTTCCAATTCCGAGAATATTGCCCGAACAGCCTTTCTGGAACCAAAAACAGCAGAAAACAGGAACTAGCACTGTGGCATCTTGTTAATAGGTTAGTTCCGGAAAACGCATAAAAACATCATAAAGTGCAAGCAAAACATGTAAGTATTGTCATAAAACAAGCATGGAACGACAGAAATTATGGATACGTCGGAGACGTATCAGGGGCTCAGGTTTCTGTCACTCCGGCAACCCCGCAATTAGCAATCGAAAACAAGATGCACTCCCCTAGGCCCATAAATGGTGAAGTATCGTGTAGTCGACGTTCACACGACACCACTAGAAGAATGACACCACAACTTAAATATCATAACATTGAATATTACTCAACCATAGTTCACTACTAACATTTAGACTTCACCCATGTCCTCAAGAACTAAACGAACTACTCACGAGACATCATATGGAATACAATCAGAGGTGATATGATGATGAATAACAATCTGAACATAAACTTTGGTTCTATGGTTTCACTCAATAGCATCAATGACAAGTAGAAATTAACACCGGGAGAGTTTCCCCTATCAAACAATCAAGATCCAACCCAAATTGTTACAGCGGTGACGAGGTGCAGCGGTGGTGATGGCGGTGTAGATGGTGGAGATGATGATGATGATGATGGAGATGATGTCCAGCTCGATGACGATGGCGATGGCGTCGATTTCCCCCTCCGGGAGGGAATTTCCCCGGCGGATTCCTCGCCCGCCGGAGAGCTCTTTTCTCTCTCGGTGTTCTCCGCCCCGCGAGGCGGCCGTAACTCTCCGTGAGGTACCCTCTCGTGGCTTAGGTTTTCGGGACGAAGGAGTACGCGAAGAAAAGGAGGCGAAAGGGCCGTGGGGCCCCCACACAACATGGTGGCGCGGCCGGGCCATGGGCCGCGCCGCCCTGTTGTCCGGGCCCACCTTGGGTCCAGCCGGCTCCCCCTTCCGGCTTCCTTCGTCATCCGGAAACATAGGAATTTACGTGTAATTTCCTTCCACAGCTTGATCTTCCGAAATATTGCGTTCGACGGTGCTTTTTCCAGCAGAATCCTGGCTCCGGTGCTTGATCCTCCAATAGTGATGAAACATGCAAAATAGATAAAATAACATAAGTATTGTGTCCCAATATGAAATATATCAATGAATAACAGCAAATTATGATATAAAATAGTGATGCAAATTGGACGTATCATAGCCAAACCAACTCTGGATCAGATCAGGGTTGTCTGTCGATACCCTGATGTGTTTCCTGAGGGTCTACCCGGTATGCCCCCAGATCGGGATATCGAGTTTATCATCGAGTTAATCCCTGGGACCGAACCTATAGCCCAAAGAGCCTATAGCATGAACCCAGCAGAGTTAGTGGAACTGAAGAAGCAACTGGATGAACTGTTAGCCAAAGGTCTGATCCGACCAAGTGCGTCACCTTGGAGATCCCCAGTTTTGTTTGTGGATAAGAAGGACGGTGCCAGTCGTTTATGTACGGATTATCGTAAGCTTAACGATGTCACCATCAAAAACAAATACCCCTTGCCAAAAATAGAAGACCTGTTTGACCAGTTGACCGGTGCCACTGTGTTCTCTAAGATTGATCTTAGGACTGTTTACCATCAGCTGAAGATCCGTGCAACGGATATTCCAAAGACTGCCTTCACCACCAGATATGGGTTGTATGAGTACAACGTCATGTCATTTGGATTGACCAACGCCCCAGCTTACTTCATGAACCTCATGAATAAAATCTTCATGAACTTTTTGGATAAGTTTGTCGTTGTTTTCATCGATGACATACTTATCTACTCCAAAACCAAAGAGGAACATGAGCAACATTTGGAAACCGTCCTAGAAACCCTTAGACAACACAAGTTGTATGCCAAGTTCAGCAAGTGCGAGTTTTGGCTGAAGGAAGTAGGATTCCTGGGACATATCTTGTCTGCAGGAGGAATTGCTGTAGATCCCTCAAAAATCAAAACAGTGGAAGAATGGAGGGTCCCCACCACTCAGACTGAAGTCCCTGCCTTTCTCGGATTGGCCGGATACTACCGTAGGTTTGTTGAAGGATTCTCCAGCATAGCCCGACCAATGACTCAACTGCTGAAGAAGGACAAGAAGTTTGAGTGGACAGAGAAATGTGAAGAGAGCTTCCAGACACTGAAAACCAGACTGACCACAGCCCCAATCCTGATCATGCCGGATATCACCAAACCATTTGATGTCTACTGTGATGCATCCAAGATTGGTCTTGGTTGTGTGTTGATGCAGGAAGGCAAGGTGATATCTTACATGTCTCGGCAACTAAAGCAACATGAGCAGAACTACCCAACCCATGACCTTGATCTTGCAGCCGTAGTCTTAGCACTGAAAGTATGGCGTCATTACCTCATGGGTAATCGATGCGAGATCTACTCGGATCACAAGAGCCTAAAGTACATTTTCACCCAGAAGGAACTAAACATGAGGCAGAGGAGATGGTTAGAGTTGATAAAGGATTATGATATGGAAATCCATTACCACCCTGGCAAAGCCAATGTAGTAGCCGATGCCCTGAGTCGACTGCCTTGTCAGTTGAACTCCATGATAGCCGCAGAACAACCTAGCCTACACCAAGAGTTTGAGCAGTTCCGGATGGAACTAGTTAGTGAAGGATTCCTAGCCAGCATAGAGCTTCAGCCCACCCTGATAGGTCAGATCAAGGAAGCCCAGAAGGGAAATGACAGCATTGACGGAATCAAAAGTCAGATAGCTGCAGGGAAAGCGCCATGATTCACCGTAGATGAGGAAGGAGTTCTTTGGTACCATGGACGCCTGTGTGTACCATCGGACTCATAATGGAAGCAAGTAATTCTGCAAGAAGCCCACGATACTCTTTATTCTATCCACCCCGGAGGTGCCAAGATGTACCAAGATCTGAAGGAGCAATTCTGGTGGCATGGAATGAAGAGGGAGATTGGAAGCTACATCGCCAAGTGTGACATCTGTCAACGAGTCAAGGCAGAACATCAACGACCTGCAGGACTGCTGCAGCCACTGCAGATTCCAGAATGGAAGTGGGAATCAGTAGGAATGGACTTTATCACATGACTGCCCAAATCCAGCAAAGGAAATGATTCAATATGGGTAGTTGTCGATAGACTGACCAAGGTAGCCCATTTTATCCCTGTCAAAACCACCTACCAAGGCCCAAAGTTAGCTGAGCTGTACATCTCCAGAATAGTAGCCCTGCATGGAAACCCCGAAGTCGATAGTGTCAGATAGAGGATCACAATTCACCTCAAGATTCTGGTAGAAAGTCCATGAAGGACTCGGAACACGGCTGAATTTCAGCACTACCTATCACCCGCAGACTGATGGACAGACGGAAAGAGTCAACCAGATACTGGAGGACATGTTGAGAGCCTGTGTGCTAGAATACGGGTCCAAGTGGGAAGATTGCCTGCCTTATGCAGAATTCTCATACAACAACAGTTACCAAGCAAGTTTACAGATGGCCCCCTTTGAAGCCTTGTACGGAAGGAAATGCCGTACCCCCTTGAATTGGTCTGAAGTCGGAGAGAGCCAGATCTTTGGACCAGATGTGCTTTGAGAAGCCGAAGAGAAGGTGCACAAGATCCGAGAGTACCTCAAGACTGCTCAGTACAAACAAAAGAGCTACGCCGACAAGAGACGCCGAGAGATGACCTTTGAGATCGGAGACTTTGTCTATCTCAAAGTGTCCCCCCTGAAAGGAATGCAGAGATTCCAGCTGAAAGGAAAGCTTGCACCCCGATATGTCGGACCCTTCAAAGTTCTCAGCCGCCGAGTTGAAGTATCTTATCAACTGGAGCTACCAGAAGAAATGGCGGCTGTGCACAATGTGTTTCACATATCACTCCTCCGGAAGTGTCTAGAAGTCCCTGAGAAGACCGAAGTGTTCAAGAACATCGATCACCGCTCAGTAGATATCAACATGGACGTGACATACCGCGAAGTACCGATTCACATTCTGGAGGAAGCTTACCGAACCACCCACACCCGGAGCATCAAGTTTCTGAAGATACAGTGGAGTAACCATACCGAAGATGAAGCCACTTGGGAGCGGGAAGAAGATATGAAGAAAGAATACCCAGATCTCTTTAGTACCTAATTTTCTTTTAGATCTCGGGACGAGATCTTTTGTAAGGGGGAAGGTTTTGTAACATCCCAAATTTCAATAAAAGAGAGAAGAAGAATTCCAGTGATCCAAAATTTAGAACCAACAAAAACTTTTAAATTGCATATAGTGCCCTGCATAGGACTTGTGCATTTTGAGGGATATGCCATGATGATTGTTTTGTTGTTTATGTGATGAACCCTAAAACACTAAAGTGATCAAGAGAAGATCACCAAACCAATAAACCAAAAAGAAAGAAGAAATCAAATAAAAGCTAAACCCTAAAAACCCTCACATATGGCATATGCCATTTTTGCAAACTTTGACCCTAGAACCATTTGGTCTTCACCATTACTTGTACTAGGTTACTAAACCTTGATTAAAACTTTGGGAATCCAAGAAATACCATTTGAACCAAATTCAAATTCAAAACATGCTCACATAAGATAATGGTCATTTTTTGACAATTACAATCTGGTCACCACTTTGAGCCTATGCAATTCAAATTTTTCAAACTAAACAACTCCAACTCTTTGCATATCATCCAAGTACATAACAAGGTGAACAACTTCTGTAAAGATCATTACCCCAAAATCATCTTGGATCAAAAGATATGATCAAGCCAAGTGGAGACTTTTTAACAAAAACAAGATCATCACTTTTCAAATTTTGATCAAACCTTGCTGTCCCTTGACCATTTCTTGGCTCAACCAAGTCCCCTGGACTTCACTCTACCTAGCCCATGCAAGAAGATGCCATGGACACGACCAGAACATGGCCGGCCATGGCCATGCCGGCCACGTCGCCCCTCGACATGCCTCCCCCCTTTTCTCTTCACAATCTGCACGGCCACCGTGTCCAACGCGTCACCCACGACCTCCTGAGATCGCCCGTGCACGCCATGGATCGCGAGGACGACGACACGCCCCGGACGGAGCGCGCCCACGACGTCCCTGGCGCGCCGCGAGCGGCATGGTGACGTCGCCGTGCACGGACACTGATACGTCCCAAACGTATCTATAATTTCTTATGTTCCATGCTACTTTATTGATGATACCTACATGTTTTATACACATTATATGTCATTATTATGCGTTTTCCGGAACTAACCTATTGACGAGATGCCGAAAGGCCAGTTGCTGTTTTCTGTCGTTTTTGGTTTCGAAATCCTAGTAAAGAAATATTTTCGGAATCGGACGAAATCAAGACCGAAGACCTTATAATTCCCGGAAGCTTCCAGAGCACCGGAGAAGGACGAGAGGGGAGCCAGGGGGGCCCCACACGCCACCCCGGCGCAGCCCAGGGGGGGCGCTCCCCTAGTGTGTGGGCACCCCGTGGCCCCTCCGACTCTGCCTCTTCGCCTATAAAAGCCTTCCTGACCTAAAAACACCGATACGTTCGACGAAACCCGAGAAAACCTTCCAGAGCCGCCGCCATCGCGAAATCAAGATTCGGGGGACAGAAGTCTCTGTTCCGGCACGCCGCCGGGACGGGGAATTGCCCCCGGAGTCATCTCCACCGCCGTCTCCACCGCCATCTTCACCGCCATCGCTGTCTCCATGATGAGGAGGGAGTAATTCACCCCCGGGGCTGAGGGCTCCGCTGTAGCTATCTGGTTCATCTCTCTCTTTATGTGATCTAGTTGAATATTATCTATGTGCTACTCTAGTGATGTTATTAAAGTACTCTATTCCTCCTGCACGGTGTAATGGTGACAGTGTGTGCATCCGTGTTAGTACTTGGCGTAGGCTATGATTATGATCTCTTGTAGATTATGAAGTTAATTATTGCTATGATGGTATTGATGTGACCTTTCCTCCTACATGGTGTGAAGGTGACAGTGTGCATGCTATGTTAGTACTTGGTTTAGTTGTGTCGATCTTTCATGCACTCTAAGGTTATTTAAATATGAACATTGAATTGTGGAGCTTGTTAACTCCGGCATTGAGGGTTCGTGTAATCCTACGCAATGTGTTCATCATCCAACAAAAGGGTGTAGAGTAGTTCTATTATGTGATCATTGTTGAGAGTGTCCACTAGTGAAAGCAGGATCCCTAGGCCTTGCTTCCAAGCATCGAATCTCCGTTTGTTCACTGTTTTGTTGCATGTTTACTCGCTGCCATATTTTATTCAGATTGCTATTACCACTCATATACATCCATATTACTTGTATTTCACTATCTCTTCGCCGAACTAGTGCACCTATACATCTGACAAGTGTATTTGGTGTGTTGGGGACACAAGAGACTTCTTGCTTTGTGATTACGAGGGTTGCATGAGAGGGATATCTTTGACCTCTTCCTCCCTGAGTTCGATAAACCTTGGGTGATCCACTTAAGGGAAAACTTGCTGCTGTTCTACAAACCTCTGTTCTTGGAGGCCCAACACTGTCTACAAGAATAGAAGCACCTGTAGACATCAAGCACTTTTCTGGCGTCGTTGCCGGGGAGGAAAGGTAAAAGACCCTCATACTCCGGTTCCGGGTAACAGTACTTTTCTGGCGCTGTTGCGTGTGTGCTCGAAGCTATTTTCTTTAGATTCTGCAATTGCATCTTTTTGTTTCTTGTTTTTATTTTCACTAGTTAGGCATAATGGAAAACAACAAAAAAATTAGTGAGCTTTTTAATCTTTTTCCTGATTTAGAATCGTTTGATACAAAAATTAAAAAACCTATGGAACCTTATTTGCATGCTAGTAGCAATATTATTAGTATGAACGCAATCACTGCTAATGCTATGGATAAGTCTAAGCTTGGGGAAGCTAGTTTACATAAGAATAATCTTTTTTGCTCCTCAGCTTTGGAAGAAATATTTTGCTCTGATAATGCTTTATCTCCCATATGCGATAACTCTAATGATGCTTCTGATATTTTAAGTCCACCTGCTGAAAGTATTCCGTATAAAATACCTATGAAAATTATTGAACGTGTTATGGATAACCGCTATGAAGAGGATGGAGCTGTCCATCCTGGAGATCATTTACTGTTTTTGCATCAATTATGCGGGTTATTCAAGTGTGCAGGTATCTCTATGGATGAAGTGAGGAAGAAGCTATTCTCTGTTTCGCTGTCTGGTAAAGCGGCACATTGGTATAAATTGTTGAAGAATAGTCATTCTCTTGGTTGGGAGGAAATTGTATCTCTCTTTTTCTCTAAATTTTATCCTCCTCATGAAGTGCATATTGATAGGAATTACATTTATAACTTTTACCCTCGTAATGGAGAGAGTATCTCTCAAGCGTGGGGGAGATTGAAGTCACTAATGCTCAAATGTCCCATCCATGAGCTTCCCCGTAATGTTATTGTTAACAATTTTTATGCGAGAATTTCAGGACAACACAAGGATTATCTGGATGCCTGTTCGGAGGGATCCTTCACAAGCAAGGAGGTTGAAGCTAGGTGGGATCTTCTTAATCGGATTCAGGAGAACGCTGAAGATTGGGAGAACGACAAAGGTAAAGAGTCAGGTATAAATTATGATTATGAATGCATTGAAACTTTTATGAATACTGATGAATGTCGAAATATGAGTGCTACCTATGGTCTTGACTCTCAAGTTGTTGCAAATTTTTATAAAGCTTTTGCTTCTCACATCGAATTGCCTAGGAAGAATTTTGATAAGTATCATGAACCTTTTAAAGACGCTTGCATGAAGGAAGAAACTGTTATTAATGATTGCAATGAACATGTTCAAACTTCTGAAAATGCTATTTCCTATAAGCATGTTAATTTTTGTGGAATACATAGACCTTGTGGAATTAATCAAATCGAGGAAGAATATTGTATCCATCATAGGAATGAAAAAACTAGAAAGTGGTCTAGGGCTCTAGATGATCTTGGAGAAAAAGTGTGTGCCCTCTATCCTTTTATTTGTGAACTTTGCCATAGAGTTGGTCATTTTAATTTTCAATGCTCCTCCAATGATAATTCGAACCCCATGAGTGCTGCAAATTTGTATTGTGATGATGAAATTACTCCTAATCAGCATGATGAACTTACTTTATTTTTGTGGTGTGAAGAGCTCTCAAGAAAAATCTCTTTGTTACATATGAGTGATCTTGATATTGATGATGTCCTGCATGGGTGTTTTTCTTATTGCATTGACAATAGACATACAAATGCTTACATACAAAATATTTTAGAAGATGACACCTTGCCAAAATATGATAGGACCGCTGTGTGTTTTCAACTAATTAATGAAAAGGAGGGATCCTCCCAAGTTTCTTCTATTGTTTCTGAAAATAAATCAGGTTATGCGGACAAGCCACCCTTCAAGCCTCTTCCTCCTAAAGAAGGGAACGAGGAGAAGGAAAAGAAGAAGAAGAAGGGAACGAAGAAGAAGAAGAAGAATAAGAAGAAGGAGAATAAAGAGAAAGAGGCAATGGCATATCCCCGCGTGTATGAGGTAACAATAGGTAACCGTAAGTATGTTGCGCCTAATGATTATTATGATAATGAATCTGAGTACGATGATCTTCCTATGCCCTGTACCCATGTTAGTGATCATGATTTGGATGAGCACACTACCTTTGATAATGGAAATCTCTTTGGTACTGATTATGAAAGTAATGATGATAGCATTATTCATGTCCCCTTAAACGATGATATTGAAAGCTCTAAGCTTGGGGATGTTGTGCTTGAAGATCCTATATTTGAGACCTCTACTTTTAGTGAAAATGATGATATTACATATTCTGGTTTAGATAATTGCTATAGAGATGTATATGACACATGTTACAATTATCCTTATGAAACTTGTCATAGTTATGATGGGCTTGCCAAAAACCATTCCCTTAGTATGCAACTTGTTTACCATGTTCAAATTCTCAACAATGATCCTGCTCCAACTACTATTAATAAGAAGAGTTTTTCTTATGTCAAAAATAATGATACCTTTATGCATATGAACCATGATAAGAATGTTTTAAGTGATGGTTATATTGTGGATTTCATCAATGATGCTACTGAAAGTTATTATGAGAGAGGGAAACATGGTTATATTCATCTTAATAATATTAAGTTTCCCCTCTTTATGTTGAGAATCTTGAAATTGTGCTTGTGTTGTTTTTCTATGCTTGCCACTTTGTTCTTCATGAATCTATTTGTGTGCAAGATTCTTTTTCATAGGAAGAGGGTTAGGCTTAAATTTGCCTCATACTTGCTTTTTGATACTCTCTTTGCTGCGACTCTCATCCTTATGAAAGCATCATCATTGAAATTGCTAAGCCCATCTTAATGGCTATAAAGAAAGAACTCCTTGGGAGATAACCCATGTGTTTATTTTACTACAGCATTTTTTGTTTTGTTGAGTCTTGGAAGTTGTTTACTACTGTAGCAACCTCTCCCTATCATGTTTTTGTGCCAAGTAAAGTTTCTATGTAAAGTTGATGTCATATTTGGGATCGCTGCGCAGAAACAGCATTGCTTTCTGTCACGAATTCTGGCATAAGTCTCTGTAGAAAATTCGAAAAAATCTGAAAACTTACGAGCGTGATCGTCAGATATGTACGCAACTTTCATTAGTATTGAGTTTTTCCGTTTGAGCAAGTTAAGTGCCCCTTTCAGATTCATCTTTACGGACTGTTCTGTTTTTGACAGATTCTGCCTTTTATTTCGCATTGCCGCTTTTGCTTTGTTGAATGGGTTTCTTTGTTCCATTAACTTTCAGAAGTTTTGTGCAATGTCCAGAAGTGTAAAGAATGATTGTGTCACCTCTGAACATGTGAATTTTGATTGTGCACTAACCCTCTAATGAGTTTGCTTGAAGTTTGGTGTGGCAGAAGTTTTCAAGGGTCAATAGAAGAGGGTGATATAATGTGATCGAGAAGAGTGAAAGGTCTAAGCTTGGGGATGCCCCGGTGGTTCATCCCTGCATATTTTAAGAAGACTCAAGCATCTAAGCTTGGGGATGCCCAAGGCATTCCCTTCTTCATCGACAATTTATCAGGTTTCTTCTAGTGAAACTATATTTTTATTCCGTCACATTTTATGTACTTTACTTGGAGCGTCTGTGTGCTTTTATTTTCGTTTTGTTATTTTCATTCTCTGAATAAGTTCATCCTTGTGTGGGAGAGAGACACGCTCCGCTGGTTCATATGAACACATGTGTTCTTAGCTTTTAATGTTCATGGCGAAGGTTGAAACTGCTTCGTTAATTGTTATATGGTTGGAAACAGAAAATGCTACATGTAGTAATTGGTAAAATGTCTTGGATAATGTGACACTTGGCAATTGTTGTGCTCATGTTTAAGCTCTTGCATCATATACTTTGCACCCATTAATGAATAATTACATAGAGCTTGTTAAAATTTGGTTTGCATGATTGGTCTCTCTAAGTCTAGATATTTTCTGGTTGAGGTGTTTGAACAACAAGGAGACGATGTAAAGTCTTATAATGCTTACAATAAGTTTATATGTGAGTCTTGCTGCACCATTTCATACTTGAGTTTGCTTCAAATAACCTTGCTAGCATAAACCTTGTATCGAGAGGGAATACTTCTCATGCGTCCAAATACTTGAGCCAATATTCATGCCATTTGTGTCCACCATACCTACCTACTACATTGTATTTCTCAGCCATTCCAAAGTAAATTGCTTGAGTGCTACCTTTAAACCATTCAAAATTTATCACCTCTGATTTGTGTCAATGTTTTATAGCTCATGAGGAAGTATGTGGTGTTTATCTTTCAATCTTGTTGGGCAACTTTCACCAATGGACTAGTGGCTTCATCCGCTTATCCAATAACTTCGCAAAAAGAGCTGGCAATGGGATTCCCAGTCCCAAATTAATTAACAAAAATAGACACTCCTCCATGGTATGTGATTGTTGGAAGGCACCCGAAGATTCGGTTAGCCATGGCTTGAGAAAGCAAAGGTGGGGAGGAGTGTCATCATAATGAAACTAAAATAAAAAGGCACTCCTTCATGGTATGAGATTGTTGGCAGGCACCCGAGGATTCGGTTAGCCATGGTTTGTGAAAGAAAGGTTGGAAGGAGTGCCACCCAAAAATAAAATAAAATGGGAGCCGCTCTTTGAAGGTTTGTCTGGCAAGGGGGTTAGAGTACCCACTACCATTCGTTGACAACAACAAACACCTCTCAAAACTTTATTTTTATGCTCTCTTTATGTTTTCAAAATAAAAGCTCTAGCACAAATATAGCAATCGATGCTTTCCTCTTTGAAGGACCTTTCTTTTTCTTTTATGTTGAGTCAGTTCACCTAATTCTCTCCACCCCAAGAAGCAAACACTTGTGTGAACTGTGCATTGATTCCTACATACTTGCATATTGCACTTGTTATATTACTTTACATTGACAATATCCATGAGATATACATGTTATAAGTTGAAAGCAACCGCTGAAACTTAATCTTCCTTTGTGTTGCTTCAATACTTTTACTTTGAATTATTGCTTTATGAGTTAACTTCTATGCAAGACTTATTGATGCTTGTCTTGAAAGTATTATTCATGAAAAGTCTTTGTTATATGATTCATTTGTTTACTCATTATCTTCATCATTGCTTCGAATCTCTGCATTCATCTCATATGCTTTACAATAGTATGATCAAGATTATGATAGCATGTCACTTAAGAAATTATCTTTGTTATCGTTTACCTACTCGAGGGCGAGTAGGAACTAAGCTTGGGGATGCTTGATACGTCCACGTATCTATAATTTCTTATGTTCCATGCTACTTTATTGATGATACCTACATGTTTTATACACATTATATGTCATTATTATGCGTTTTCCGGAACTAACCTATTGACGAGATGCCGAAAGGCCAGTTGCTATTTTCTGCTGTTTTTGGTTTCAGAAATCCTAGTAAAGAAATATTTTCGGAATCGGACGAAATCAAGACCGAAAACCTTATAATTTCCGGAAGCTTCCAGAGCACCGGAGAAGGACGAGAGGGGAGCCAGGGGGGCCCCACACGCCACCCCGGCGCAGCCCAGGGGGGGCGCTCCCCTAGTGTGTGGGCACCCCTTGGCCCCTCCGACTCCGCCTCTTCGCCTATAAAAGCCTTCCTGACCTAAAAACACCGATACGTTCGACGAAACCCGAGAAAACCTTCCAGAGCCGCCGCCATCGCGAAATCAAGATTCGGGGGACAGAAGTCTCTGTTTCGGCACGCCGCCGGGACGGGGAATTGCCCCCGGAGTCATCTCCACCGCCGTCTCCACCGCCATCTTCACCGCCATCGCTGTCTCCATGATGAGGAGGGAGTAATTCACCCCCGGGCTGAGGGCTCCGCCTGTAGCTATGTGGTTCATCTCTCTCTTTATGTGATCTAGTTGAATATTATCTATGTGCTACTCTAGTGATGTTATTAAAGTACTCTATTCCTCCTGCACGGTGTAATGGTGACAGTGTGTGCATCCGTGTTAGTACTTGGCGTAGGCTATGATTATGATCTCTTGTAGATTATGAAGTTAATTATTGCTATGATGGTATTGATGTGATCTATTCCTCCTACATGGTGTGAAGGTGACAGTGTGCATGCTATGTTAGTACTTGGTTTAGTCGTGTCGATCTTTCATGCACTCTAAGGTTATTTAAATATGAACATTGAATTGTGGAGCTTGTTAACTCCGGCATTGAGGGTTCGTGTAATCCTACGCAATGTGTTCATCATCCAACAAAAGGGTGTAGAGTAGTTCTATTATGTGATCATTGTTGAGAGTGTCCACTAGTGAAAGTAGGATCCCTAGGCCTTGCTTCCAAGCATCGAATCTCCGTTTGTTCACTGTTTTGTTGCATGTTTACTCTCTGCCATATTTTATTCAGATTGCTATTACCACTCATATACATCCATATTACTTGTATTTCACTATCTCTTCGCCGAACTAGTGCACCTATACATCTGACAAGTGTATTTGGTGTGTTGGGGACACAAGAGACTTCTTGCTTTGTGATTACAGGGTTGCTTGAGAGGGATATCTTTGACCTCTTCCTCCCTGAGTTCGATAAACCTTGGGTGATCCACTTAAGGTAAAACTTGCTGCTGTTCTACAAACCTCTGCTCTTGGAGGCCCAACACTGTCTACAAGAATAGAAGCACCCGTAGACATCAGACACGCGCGGCACGGCCACGCGGCGTTCGCCGTACCTCGCCGTACCCCGACCAAATACACTCGCCAGGATATTTTCCTTGCCACGTGGAGCACGCCGGACAAGCTCGCGTCACCCCCTAGCCCCTACCGTCGCCGGAGAGGACGAACGCGCCCGCCACGGCCGCGCCAGTACGCGCACGGACCCGACCACCCTAGGCACCCCCTTGTCGCGCCATTCACGCTCGTAGATTCGCCATGACGTCGTGAACACCGCGGCGTCGTCACCTAGCCCGCTAGCCCACCGGAATCGTCGTGCCCTTGTCGACCTTGCCGCAGCACCCCGGCCAACCTTGAGCCTATAAAAGGAGGCCTCGCCTCGACGATTCATTCACACAGCTACACTCCCCTCTCCTTCCTCGACTTCCTCACCACCTCGGCTTGCTCGATTAGCCACCAGAGAGCTCCAATTGCTAGCTCGCCGCCGCCCACAGTAGCCGTCGATCGCCGGAGTTGGAAGCCATCCCAGGAGGCGCCACTGCTACCAGGAGGACCGCCGTCTTCGACAACGTCGCTGCGCACATCGCCGTCGACCGCCGGAGCTCTGCAGCGCCCTCCGACCCCCTGCCGTCGCCGCCAGTAAGCCCTCTTCTCGTCGGAGACGACGATGCACCCACACCGTCCGATCCTGTTCTAATCCAACGCCCCTCCTTAGCCCATACCGTTTCGGTGTTTAAAAGACGCTAACGGGTGGGGCCCCTCTGTCAGGCGGCCCACGCGTGCGTGGACGTGTGGTGGGCTGGCTTGGGCCGTTTAATTCAAATAAGCCCAGTTAGCTTTTCCCGCCAGCCTATTAATTAAAATTTCGTTTAAAGAATTTAGTTTGAATTGAATACTGGTTTGAACCCTAGATCTGTTGTAGAATTAAAGTAGGAAAATAAACAAGGCAGGGACTTTTCTGCCTTAGAATAATTATTAAAAATCAACTAAAATAGATATTTGACTAATTCCAACTCCAGTAGCTCACATTTGACTTACAAAAATTGTTTATGCAAGAAAATGGTGTGGTCAATTTGCACGATCATGCCCTAGTTTAATTAATGGGCAATATGGCTATTTCAGTAAAGTAATATTGCCCAAAAATATTGTGCAATTGAGATGAAGTATTTTACTTCATTCAAATCTTGTCCCAAATGAATTCATGTGATGTTTGTACCCCTGGTCAAACTCTCTTATATGAAATACTTGGAGATTTAAATCATTAGTAGAAATTATTAAATTGTATGAGGTGGTCTACCTTATTTAAATCACCTTCTCAAATGATGATCATGAATAGTTGACTTATGTCAACATAAATTTATGCATGATTGTTTGAGAAATTAAATCTTAATAAGATTTCAATGAGAGGAAAGTATTCCTCAAGAACCTTATGGAAATTATTAATTACATATGTAATAAGAGGAAATTATTTTCTTCAAAGTAACCCCACCAATGCACCTTTAATTATGTTAATGGTGTGATTAGAGTAGCTTGTGTGAATATTTGTGATGTTTGGAATAGCCATTGAACTAGTTGAGTGATTATACCTCGTATTCAAATTTAGACGCTAGTACCGGAGAATACCTGGAGGAAGAAGGTTGCTACCAAGAAGAAGAGGAGGAAAACTTAGAGAACTACCAAGGCAAGCTAATATTCTTGCAAAGTGCAAAGATCTATCAAGAGCAAGGCACACTCATCTTTTCTTATGCTTCATAAGCCATCCCAAGTTTTATTACAAGCCTTTACTTCCAAGCTTTACTGCTTCTGTTTTATCAGAGCACTTTTGATTCATGATTCACTTGGTCTAGAGTAGAACAAGGTCATCAAAGTTAGCCTAGAGCAATCAAAGCTATTTAGCACCCCTCATGATTAGTTGCTAGTGCTAATACTAAAATTTGACTACTCTAGATGGGAACATGTGACTTGAAATAAAATTGAGACTTTGGAATGATGATGCATTCTATTGCATGAATTTTGAAGATGAATATGACCAAGAGAAGATAGTGATTTTTGATTAAAAACTAATATTGGTTGGGATGCGATACCTTTCCAATTCATGAGTACCCCCACAATACCTGATTATGGGTAAGGGCTTAACTAGAAGTTTATGTATCTTAGTATGGGTTCTCTCTGAACACACATCATAGGGGTTATGCCGAGGCTGCCTCCGTTGTTGATGAATGATGTGGATTGAGGTGAATTGTAAGGCCAAGCCCTGTGCAGTTCCCAGGTTGACAGTTGGTCTTCACTGGGAGGCCAAGCTCACAGGAAGAGGTGCTCATACTAGGGTTTGTAAATGAAAGGTTATGGTTGATGATCCGCGTACTGTGTTACGATGATTCGGGGTTATCCCGACGGATGAAATCAAATGTTGTGGCACAAGTGTGCAACCTCTGCAGAGTGTAAACCTATTCGAATAGCCGTGTCCACGGTTACAGACAGTTGGAAAGGCCATACAGCTTCCAGTGTTTGAATCTTGAGAATGTTGATAAAATGAATGGTGAATGGGTGACTTGATTTTGGAATCACAACTTGAGTTGTGGGAATGACACTAATGTTCCCACTGGAGTGAGTTAGCACATGAATATGTCTTTTAATAAATACTTGTGAACTAAAATTGGCTTTATGCAAATAAACTAGAACCTAGCACCCCTTACTAGCATCGCTAGCACTTACACTAGTATTAGTTTGCGAGTACTTAAAGTACTCACGGCTTTGTCCCTGGCTATTCAAATGGCCAGAGTATGAAGACGAACAGAACTACCAAGGTGATGACCAGCAGGACGCCTACGACAACTAGGAGTCTTCTGACGTCAAGCGTTGGCCTGTGGACTAAAGAGTCCATTTATCTTTACGCTTCCGCTATGAACTTATGTTTGTTCGTTGATCAATAGATCAACTATTCGTATAATATGGATCATAGGATTCAAGTTGTAAGACAATATGGTTTGTAATAAATGATGACTGTGATACTTAACTATTATGCCTCGCAACAACAATATTCCTGGGATTGCGATGAATGACATAATAGGCATCCGGACTTAGAAATCCGGGTGTTGACAAGCCACCTAGCCAGGAGCAGCACCTTACCCTTCCTTCTCCCCTCGCCTCCATGGCCGGACAGAGAAGGAAAGAGAACGGCGCAGATCTTGAGCAGAAGGAACCAACAAGCTAACCTCCGCATCGCCGAAGTCGAGGACGAATCCCGGCGGAGCTTCTCCCCCTCGCCTCCACGACAGTCTAGGAGAAGCTTCACCCAGATGCAGTCCTCAATCCGTCGCTCCTCTTCCTCGCCGCCACGGCCGGCCAAGAGGAGTTCCGCATCAAGGAACTCGCGCCTCTGGATGTGGAAGATGACCACTACTTTATTGAAGGAGACCGTGCTTCCCTCCTCCGCCCCCAGCTCCGACCACCGGAGAACTAGCTGCAGATCAAGAAACCCTAGGATGCCCTGGATCTGGCCATCAAGATCCCGAGCCGAGCTCCTACTACCGGGCAAAAAGCCCAAAACTAACCTAACTCTAAACCTAACTACCACGGCGCCCCTCCTAGCCCATCTCCGGCCGGCTACTCCGGCGGAGAGGGCACCGGGGAGGGCCGGTCGGCGGAGAGCTCCACGCAGAGAACTGTTCACGCGTGAGAGGAGAAAGGGGGGGGAAATGAGCGGTCCCCCGTTTTCCTGCTTCAGTGGGCTAAAAAAACTTGTGTGCTTGGCCACGATTTTTTTCTTCTTCTATGGTTCTTAAAGAAGCCCAAACGCAATTCTTTTTTGGCTCGCCGTGAACGCTGATCCAAGTGTTTTCAGTGGGACAGGTCTAGCATGCGAAAAGTTGTACCAACTTGGCTCCACGCATGCATCCATGCACATAACCTTGTCTAACTTCTATGAAGTGAATTTCATAAAAGCTTTTACTTGAAGTTAGATCAATTTCTTTTTTATTATCTTGATTAAGTTCTCAATAGAAAATGTGTAAAACATATCATGGTGGTAAATTATGACAGGGACATTTATGTATCATACTTCTATATCTTTTATATGCTCTTACCAAACCTTTACTTGAACGGCTCTTGAAATTTGCAATTGCACGCCTCGCTTCAGCTGACTTTACCTTAGAATAAAAGAGAGAAACAAATTTTCCTTCTAACTTCTCCCAAGTACTTATTGATTCTGCAGGGTAAATTCTATATATACTAACCAAAAGCAGTGTTGCTTAAAGATTAGCTAAACAATTTACGTTTTAATTCATCAACATAAATCCCTTTCAATTAAGTGTTCAACATATCTCAATAAAATAATTTAAATGAGTATATGGATCCTAATCGGGGTCATCTCGTGCAAACCTTTGTTTATGAAATCTAGCAATTAGACGAGGATTAACCTCGTATTCTTTAGTGCTTTCACTCGGGAGTTGTTTCATGTATGCTCTATTAAACCTCCCCAGGCATTCAGTTGCATCGAGTTGGTTCATCATCCCTAACGCAGTCATGGTGTTTACCTGAAACTAGTAAACAACTTTAGTATAAAAATTAATAAAATAGCAATTCAGAACAAAGACCAAAAGCGCTTAGCTCTCCGGCAAGGGCGCTAGAAAATATCTTGATGACTGCAAGTGCATAAGTATATTGTAGCTAGTTTTGAAAGTAAGAGTATCGAACCACAACGAGCTATTTGGTGGAGGTCTTTATGCCCCTCATTACACTTTATCAAATGATACTTTTAAGCTGCCATTGATTTCAAGTAAGAGCATCTCCAGCGCCTATCCGTGTTTCAGGAAGCAGTTGGTTTAGCGTGTGGCGTAAAGTTATATCCAACAGCGCTTATCACGCACTGTAAATATAGATTAGGAAAAGCTATGTCGTGCACTATATCTACCGCGCGAAAGCGCGCTGTATCCGTCACGTACATAAACAGGTACAGTTCTCCAAGGTTTAGAGCTCGCTGGAGGCGAATATGCCTCACGCACAAACATGGATAGAGCTGTAGGCACTCCACGCGCTAAGCATTTAGCGCTGTTGCATATGATCTAGGGTGTTATAGAGAGTCTATTGTCTGTAAAGTACTCACTGACATGCAAATTAGACAGGAAAAATTAAACACATTGTAGATAGTATTGAAACTTCAATAAGAAGGCGAAATATTATTCGGAAATGTAGGATCCACCGCTAGCATTGGTATTACGTATGATTAGGATAAATCTATTTCTTTACTCATGAAAAGGATTAGAAAGATGATGAAAGAAAGCCACTTCGATACCTCATAATTAAAGGTTTCATCATGAATATTGATACGAGCTTTGTGAATTTCTCCTTACGCCCCTTGATCCATAGGAATAGCATGATGATACGTTATGTTACGTAGCATCGTACATACTACCACATGTCCAAGTGTAATTCCCTCTATATTTTCGAAGACAAATATTAGATGGTAGTTTTCACATAATATCTAGAGAGAAAACTAACACACAATCACGAATCAAAGTTATAAATCATATTTATTTCACATCATAGTATTGCTACAGTGTCTCCATCTCCCCAAGAACATGGTAAACAACTCACTCATGGAAGTAATCAACAACATCATCATCAAACTTAAGTAATGAATACATGTATATGGATGAATACAAGTGCAAATCCACAATGGCAATTGGAATTACAACGAGATGAGATGGAATGGAGATGGTGATGGTGATGCAGCGGTTGATGATGAAGGGGATAATGCCTTGTCTTCCAATGATCCGTGTAGCAGCAATGATGATGTCCTCTGCAAGTTCCCCCTCTAGATCCCTTTCGGAGGAGAGGTTTTCTGCGAGTCGTGATGGCTATGAATGTCGGATCTCAGATCCTTCTTCGCGTTGTGAAAGTATATGAGGAGGCGGAGTAGGTGCCGCATGGTACACCCGGGCTGTATGGGCAGGCCATGTTCATACAGGAGGTCGTTAAACTATCTAGAGTGCCTCCTCACGATGGTCTTTCACCCAGATGCATGGAAAATCATTTTCATGATTTTTAACACTTCAAAATATCATATTTATGTCCAATATGACAGCTCCAAATGATATGTTTGTCGATACCTTCATAATTTGGAATTTTACGGAAACAAGCATGAAAGGTGTGCGCTAGCGCCTGAAAATACCAAAATCCTATTGCTACTAATGCAAAAAAGGCATAAGGTAAATATGCTTCAAAAATGCACTCATCAAGCACATCTCCCCAGATGGACAAAAAACTTACGAGCGACCAAGCTCTAACCGTCATACTCGTCTAGGGTGTATGAGAGTGTCAATTTACTTTGAATGGACACGTGAAAAGTGCATATTGAACTGTTGTTTCCATTGTAAAATATTACTGTATTATTTCATGAAATGTGGAGTCATATTTTTAAATATTTTCATTATTGGTTCCTTACGATGATCATATATGAAAATAATATAGCATCCTCAAAACAAGCTTTGCACTACTATGTTGATATAGCAGCCACGTTGATACAATAGTTTGAAATCAAGAAAATGTTGGGGCAACAACACAAACATGTCCAAAAGGAAAAGAAATGAAGGCAAAGGTGAAGAGATGAAATGATGATGACCGTCAACCCCTGTGCCCTGTCTATGTACCACCATGATCTAAGCACTCTGAAGCACCCCGTACCAAGCAACACCATCAAGAAGGGAAATACCGTCGACACGGCGCTGCTGCCAAGACCAGACCGATCCTAGGATTTTCCCGGTACGTAGAGTACAATGGAAAGGGGATCACCATGACGCCCTCCACGAAGGAATGGTTCCACTCGAAGGCGGCACCACGTTAGGGTCAAATAAGCTATCAGGGATTTCTCTTGCCCCGTCCGGAACTCCAGAGCACCACCACATAGCTTCGCCACCCACTAATATGCGCCACCACGATCTTGAAGCCGCCATCATCAGTCCTTTCGTGACACTGCCCTGCAGCCTAAACGATAGAGGCATACAACATTGCCGGGGAACGGAATAGCAGCCTCGCAACCACGTAGGAGGAACCCACCTCCACCACCGAGAGGCATTCATTGATCTTACATAGCAGTAGGAGCATACCCGGCCCTGTAACGCATGGCCTTGTCCGGATGGGCCCTTAAAGCTCTGGCCGCCCTTCTGCAATAAGCTGGCTGCAGAGACGCCGTCCCGGGACCCTACCACATTGTCTCCTCCACCACCAAGAAGCCCATTCGTCTAAGATCTCGGCCCGTCTGAGCATATCTGGGGCACAACCTTCTTTTTTACAACCAAAAGAATGTGCAGCACAACCTTCTTTTTCAAGAGACAAAATTTGGTACTAAAAATAAGACTTTTTGTGAGACATATTCTGTTCTTTTACATCGACGCAAAAATATATCGGTTTTCCGCGAAAAGTGTACGAACGCACATGTAATTTCAGTATGTACATGCAAATTATTTTGACAATTAGAAATATATTTTAGATGGAGGGAGCTTATACATCTGGGAGCCAATTGAATTTCCGAGACATTATAGTTTACTAATGAAAGATTCATGTACACAAAATGTGCACGCCACACAAAAAATATATTGTAAGGAACATAACAAAAAAAAAAGATGTCATGTGTCATATTCCCAGGGCCAGGTCCATGACCAAAAAAGGTCGGTAAGAGGCAGCACAACATAACTAAAGTTTAACACTACACATAGGAATTGTTGAATATACATAAGCAAATTATCATATGAATTAATCTAAACTAGAACTTGATAAATTATGACTACCGAAATAGCAGATGAACCAATCATGCAGATCAACAGAGTAGATGAACAGATAGAATCTAGACAAGGTAAACCTATTGTATCTACTCCAACAGCAGTACTAGAAACTCTAGCAAAACCTGAAACGAGAAGGACAAATATATGTACCGTCTAGCGTTGACCGCCGCCGCCGCAACAGTAATGTTGGCAGCAGCAACATCGGCGTTGTTGTCGCCCATGTTGAGGTTGCCGAAGAGTCGTCGATGTCCGGGAAGAAGTCGTCGTTCGGGAACTCGTCGTCGGACGACGTTGTGTTGCCAGTAGTCGTGCGTAAGGGGTCCCCAAAAACCTGATTGCCCCTCACCCGTACAAGTCTACGAGAGGCAGAGTTCCAGAGGCCTACTGTCCCGCCGCTCGGTGCATGCCGAAGGACGGGATGAGGAAGACGAAAGAAGCGGCGCAATGTACTGGAAAGAAGTAGTTGCATATGATGTCTCGTACATGCTAGGGTTCGCTGCCGCGCTTATGTAGTACGGTTCGGGAAGGTCGTGGGGCGCAACCCACGTCCGAGTCCACGATCCAGAAAAATCGGAACGAAACGGCTACGTTAACACGTCCGTTAATGACTCGTAATTAATCACACAATTAATTTCCTGAAAAGAAAAAAAGATAAGCTCGGCTCGGCAAGATTCCCGCAACCCGTGGCGCGTCGTGACGTGCGTGACGAGGCAAGGCGGGCGGCGGCGGAGGAGGAATGCGTGAGGGCTCTCTCTCTTCTCACTCACTTACAAGGACTAGAACAACTCTCTTATATACCACTCCAATTCTCTCTCAAGCAATGTGTGACTAAACTTTAGTCCCACCCTTTACCATTCCACATGGGCCAAGAGAAGTTCAGAATATATATTGGGACATGGGCTAGGGCCCAAAGCCAAATTCCAGCAATCCCCCACAAAGTCTCATTGGCACATTCAATACCATTATTCCATAAAATTGTTTTATATACCGGTGCATGGTGGAGACTGTTAAGTTGAACTTCCACTAAGGACTTCAATTCATGTTACACTAGTTTTCAACTTGAATAGTGGACTATGCCTTGAACTACAAGTTTTCTGTGAACTAGCTTCACACAAAGCCTAGATCGATACAGGGCCGCCACGAGGCTTCCTCGCGGTGTGGAGCTTATACGTCATACTCCAGAGTCTTTCATGAGTTTATTAGAGAGCACCCAAATCTCATAGATTGCGATGTTTAACAATCAGACTGATATAGGTGTGTTCTTCAGAAGATATTCTACAGGACAACATCTTTGCTTGAGTAAGCCACTTAGAACACATTAAGATAACTATCGACCTGCCATGCAGACCAGGAGAGTATTGCATCTTCACGGAGAGGGTAAATTTAGTGTAGGGATACTCTCCTCCCATCTGACCAACAACTTTTCTCCAAGCTATAATTCACGGGATCTTAGATCACATAGAGTGGGTTACCACTGTGGGCAACTCATAGTGTGGGTCTCATGCCCATCTCCCTCGGTGCATTCTCTATCACATTTCGTGATAGAACCTTTGTGAAAGGATCTGCCAAGTTTCTAGACGTTTGTATATAATCCAACGCAATAACTCCGGAGTTTCTCATTTTTCTGACAGATTTCAATCTCCTCTTCACATGCCTTGATGACTTCATATTATCCTTAAAACTGTTTACTTTGATGATCATAGTTTGATCATCATATTTCATAGGAATAGCGGGTATTGGTTTCTCAACCACAGGTAAGTCCATCAAGAGTTCACGAAGCCACTCTACTTCAACAACGGCAGTGTCTAGTGTTGTGAGTTTTGCTTCCATTCTTGACCTCGTTAAGATGGTCTTCTTGCAAGACTTCCCAGAAACAGCACCACCACCAAGTGTAAACAAATAACCACTCGTGGCCTTAGTCTCATCAGCATCAAAAATCCAGTTGGAATCACTATAACCCTCAAGTACCCTCGGTTACCCAGTATAGTGAATACCATAGCTCGCAGTGCCTTTCAAATAGCAAAAAACTCTCTCAAGAGCATGCCAATGAACATCTCCAGGTCTTGATACAAATCGAGCCAATTTTCTTATAGCAAAATAGATGTTAGGCCTCGTGGCACTGCTAAATACATAAGCGAGCCAATGATTTGTGAATATCTCAATTGATCTCTAGGAGCTCTTTTGTTCTTTCGAATTAGCACACTAGGATCATAAGGCGTTGGAAAAGACTTGCAGTCTCTATACCCGAAGCGACTCAATATCTTTTCCACATAGTGCGATTGAAGCAATGTAATCCCACTCTCATCATCCTTGACAAGATTGATGTTTAAGATTACATCAGCTACTCCTAAGTCCTTCATCTCAAAGCAGCGAGATATGAACTCTTTGACCTCCTTAGTAACAGTAAGGCTGGTCCCAATTATCAATATGTCATCAACATAGAGACAAAGGATAACTCCCTCGCCCCCACCTTGGCGATAGTATACACACTTGTTAGCTTCATTTACAACAAAGCTTTCAGCGGTTAAGGTTCTTTCGAACTTCTCATGCCACTGCTTAGGTGCTTGCTTAAGACCATACAAAGACTTCAACAACTTACACATCTTTCCTTCCTGACCATCTACTACAAATCCATCAGGCAGCTCCATATAAATTTCCTCATCGAGCTCTCCATTTAGGAAAGATGTCTTAACGTCCATTTGATGAACGAGAAGACCATGTGAGGCAGCCAGGAAAAGTAATACTCGAATAGTGGTCAGTCGAGCTACATGTGAGTATGTATCAAAGAAGTCTTCACCTTATTTCTGAGTATAACCCTTGGCCACAAGTCGTGCGCTGGCGTGTAGTCAACAACTTCCTTGTGACGGTAAAGCACACGTCCGTTGGGAACCCCAAGAGGAAGGTATGATGCGCACAGCGGCAAGTTTTCCCTCAGAAAAGAAACCAAGGTTTATCGAACCAGTAGGAGCCAAGAAGCACGTGAAGGTTGTTGGTGGAGGAATGTAGTGCGGCGCAACACCAGTGAAACCGGCGCCAACGTGGAACCTGCACAACACAATCAAAGTACTTTGCCCCAACGTAACAGTGAGGTTGTCAATCTCACCGGCTTGCTGAAAACAAAGGATTAAGCGTATCGAGTGGAAAATGGTGTTTGTTTGCAAAGAACAAGAAAGAACAATGATTGCGATAGAATGTATTCAGATGTAAAAGAATGGACCGGGGTCCACAGTTCACTAGTGGTGTCTCTCCAATAAGATAACTAACATGCTGGGTGAACAAATTACAGGCGGGCAATTGACAAATAAAGATTCAATACATATCAATGATGATTACTATGTGATTTAATCAGGGCATTACGACAAAGTACATAGACCCCTATCCAAGCATGCATCTATGCCTAAATAATCCACCTTCCAGGTTATCATCCGAACCCCTTCCAGTATTAAGTTGTAAACAACAGATAATTGCATTAAGTATGGTGCGTAATGTAATCAACACAAATATCCTTAGACAAAGCATCGATGTTTTATCCCTAGTAGCAACAACACATCCACAACCTTAGAACTTTCCATCACTTGTCCCAGATTAAATGGAGGCATGAACCCACTATCGAGCATAATTACTCCCTCTTGGAGTTACAAGTATCAACTTGGCCAGAGCCTCTACTAGCAACGGAGGGCATGCAAGAACATAAACAACACATATATGATAGATTGATAATCAACTTAACATAATATTCTATATTCATCGGATCCCGCCAAACACAACATGCAGCATTACAAATAGATGATCTTGATCATGTTAGGCAGCTCACAAGACCTATACAATGATAGCACAAGCAGAGAAGACAACCATCTAGCTACTGCTATGGACCCATAGTCCAAGGATGAACTACTCACGCATCAATCCGGAGGCGGGCATGATGATGTAGAGCCCCTCCGGTGATGATTCCCCTCTCCGGCAGGGTGCCGGAGGCGATCTCCTGAATCCCCTGAGATGGGATTCGCGACGGCGGCGTCTTTGGAATGTTTTCCGTATCGTGGCTCTCGGTACAGGGGGTTTCGCGACGAAGGCTATTTGTAGGCGGAAGGGTAGGTCAAGGGGCGTCACGAGGGGCCCACACACTAGGCCGGCGCGGCCAGGGCCTGGGCCGCACCGCCTTGGTGTCTGGCCACCTCGTGGCCCCACTTCGTCTCCCTTTCGGTCTTCTGGAAGCTTCGTGTAAAAATAGGACCCTGGGCGTTAATTTCGTCCAATTCCGAGAATATTTCCTTACTAGGATTTCTGAAACCAAAAACAGCAAAAAACAGCAACTGTCGCTTCGGCATCTTGTTAATAGGTTAGTGCCGGAAAAATGTATAATAATGTTGTAAAGTATGTATAAAACATTCAAATATTGTCATAAAAGTAGCATGGAACATAAGAAATTATAGATACGTTTGAGACGTATCAAGTATCCCCAAGCTTAGTTCCTACTCGCCCTCGAGTAGGTAAACGATAACACAAATAATTTCTGAAGTGACATGCTACCAACATAATCTTGATCAACATTATTGTAAAGCATATGAGATGAATGGAGTGATCTGAACAAAAGATTGCTAACAAAGATAATGACTAAACAAATGAATCATATAGCAAAACTTTTCATGAATAGTAATTTCAAACAAGTATCAACAAGACTTGCATAAGAACTAACTCATAAGCAATAAATTCAAAGTAGAATGCATTCAAGCAACACAAAGGATGATTAAGTTTCAGCAATTGCTTTCAACTTGTAACATGTTTATCTCATGGATATTTGTCAACATAGAGTAATATAACAGGTGCAATAAGTAAACATGTAAGAATCAATGCACACAGTTAACACAAGTGTTTGCTTCTAAGATAGAAAGAAGTGGATAAACTGACTCAACATAAAGTAAAAGAATGGTCCTTCGCAGAGGGAAGTATGGATTACTATTTTTGTGCTAGAGCTTTTATTTTGAAAACATAGAAACAATTTTGTCAACGGTAGTAATAATTCATATGTGCTATGCATAATACTTCCTACAAGTTGCAAGTCTCATGCATAGAGTACTAATAGTGCTCGCACCTTGTCCTACTTAGCTCGGAAAACACAGATTATCATCACATGACATATGCTTCAACCAAGTGTCACAAAGGGGTACCTCTATGCCGCCTGTACAAATGTCTAAGGAGAAATCACACATTGGATTTCTCGCTTTTGATTATTCTCAACTTAGACATCCATACCGGGACAACATAGACAACAGATAATGGACTCCTCTTTTAATGCTTAAGCATTCAACAACACTTAATATTCTCATAAGAGATTGAGGTTGTATGTCCAAACTGAAACTTCCACCATGATACATGGCTTTAGTTAGCGGCCCAATGTTCTTCTCTAACATATGCATACTCAAACCATTTGATCATGAAATCGCACTTACTTCGGACAAGACGAACATGCATAGCATCTCACATGATATCCAACAAAGGTAAAGTTGATGGCGTCCCAGAAACATGGTTACCGCTCAACAAGCAACTTATAAGAATTAAGACACATAACTACATATTCATCACCACAATAGTTTTTAAGCTATTTGTCCCATGAGCTATATATTGCAGAGGTAAAGGAATGAAATTTTAAAGGTAGCACTCAAGTAATTTACTTTGGAATGGCAGAAAAATACCACATAGTAGGTAGATATGGTGGACACAAATGGCATGGGATTTTGGCTCAAGGTGTTTGGATGCACGAGAAGCATTTCCTCTCAGTACAAAGTTTGGGCTAGCAAGGTTGTTTGAAGCAAACACAAGTATGAACAGGTACAGCGAAACTCACACAAGAACATATTGCAAGCATTATAAGGCTCTACACTGTCTTCCTTGTTGTTCAAACATTTTACCCGAAAATATCTAGACTTAGAGAGACCAATCATGCAAACCAAATTAAACAAGCTCTACGGTAGTTCTTCATTAATAGATTAAACTACATGATGCAAGAGCTTAAACATGATCTATGAGAGCTCAAACAATTGCCAAGTTACCAAACCATATGCAGCATTTTCCGATTCCAACCAAATAGCAATTTAACGAAGCAATTTTCAGCCTTCGCCATGAACATTAAAGCACAATTAAGAACACAAGTGTTCCATATGAAAAAGCGGAGCGTAATATCTCCAATATAAGAATGGTGGGATCCAACTTTATTCAAACCAAAACAAAAATAAAAGCAAACCGACGCTCCAAGTAAAGAACATAAGATGTGATGGAATAAAAATATAGTTTCACTAGAAGTGACCCGATAATGTTGTCGATGAAGAAGGGATGCCTTGGGAATCCCCAAGCTTAGATGCTTGAGTCTTCTTAAAATATGCAGGGATGAACCACCGGGGCATCCCCAAGCTTAGACCTTTCACTCTTCTTGATCATAGTATATCATCCTCTTCTCTTGACCCTTGAAAACTTCCTCCACACAAAACTTCAAGAAAACTCATTAGAGGGTTAGTGTATAACCAAAATTCACATATTCAGAGGTGACACAATCATTCTTAACACTTCTGGACATTGCACAAATCTTCTGAAAGTTAATGGAACAAAGAAACTCATTCAATATAGCAAAAGCGGCAATGCGAAATAAAAGACAGAATCTATCAAAAACAGAACAGTCCATAAAGATGAATCTGTCAGGGGCACTTAACTTGCTCAAATGGAAAAACTCAAACTAATGAAAGTTGCGTACATATATGAGGATCACGCTCATAAATTTGCAGATTTTTTCGATTTTTTTACAGAGACTTCTGCGAGAATTCGTGACAGACAGCAATGCTGTTCCTGCGCAGCGATCCAAATCTATAGCATCAACTTTAACATAGAAACTTTACTTGGCACAAAAACATGATAAGGAGAGGTTGCTACAGTATTAAACAACTTCCAAGACTCAATAATACAGTAAATAAAATGAAACATGGGTTATCTCCCAAGAAGTGCTTTTCTTTAACGCCTTTCAGCTAGGCGCAGAAAGCAAATCAAGTAACATCAAGAGATGATGCATTAACATTATTACCTTGGGAGTTGGGAGTTTTCTCAACAATGCATTTTATCTGGTCTGTATAAGTAACTCCTCTCTCATTGCTCCTAGGCTTACTATTCTCATCAAACAAATTTTCAGGAACAAGCCAAGCATAGTTATTTTCCAAAGCTTCATGCATCCCTACGAGCTTAGTAGGTATTGGCGCTTTAATTTCCCTACCATCAGTAAAATTATTAGTATACTTAATTCTATCCATATCCATATTTTCAAGTATTTGTTTAAAATTAGGACAGAAACCAAGCCTCTTATGCTTAATAAAAACTTTTCTAGCTTCTTTAACTATATCCTCAAATTCTCTAACAAGGACTTTTAAAACAAAATTTCTCTTTTCTCCCATCTCCATATCCGAAAGTGTAAGAAACATATGTTGTATCATGGGATTGAGATTAACAAATCTAGTTTCTAACATGTGTATTAAACGAGCGTAAGCACTTTCATAAGTAGGAGCAGTTTTTAATAATGGTATATCTTCAAAATCTTCATCCATGCTAACATGGGTGAAAAATTCTTCTATATTATCTCTTCCAATGATACACCCTCGTCCTTGATGACCCACAAGTATAGGGGGTGTATCGTAGTACTTTTGATAAATAAGAGTGTCGAACCCAACGAGGAGCAGAAGGTGTTGACAAGCAGTTTCGATGAAGGATTCACTGTAAATGCTCACAGACAAGTATTCGGGGGTTTTGATATAGCAGATAAATAAAGTACAAGTAAATAAAATGCGAGAGAAATAATTGCAGCGAGTGGCCCAATCCTTTTTAGCACAAAGGACAAGCCGGTTTGTTTACTTATAATGACCAAACGTTCTTGAGGACACACGGGGATGTTAGTCTAGTGCTTTCGCTTCATACGGCTGATTAATCTTCATTGTTTTGATAAGTGTTGTGTGGGTGAACCTATGCTAATGCACCGCCCTTCCTAGGACTAATACATACTTGTAATTATACCCCTTGCAAGTATCCGCAAATACAAGAAGGTAATTAAGATAAATCTAACCACAGCCTTAAACTCTGAGATCCTGCTATCCTTCCTGCACCGATATACTAACGGGGGTTTAGGTTTCTGTCACTCCGGCAACCCCACAATTAGCAAACAAATACGAGATGTACTCCCCTAGGCCCATAAAGGTGAAGTATCATGTAGTCGACGTTCACATGACACCACTAGAAGAGTAACACCACAACTTAAATATCATAACATTGAATACTACTTAACAATAATTCACTACTAACATTTAGACTTCACCCATGTCCTCAAGAACTAAACGAACTACTCACGAGACATCATATGGAACATGATCAGAGGTGATATGATGATGAATAACAATCTGAACATAAACCTTGGCTCAATGGTTTCACTCAATAGCATCAATAACAAGTAGTAATCAACACCGGGAGAGTTTCCCCTATCAAAAAATCAAGATCCAACCCAAATCGTTACAACGGTGATGAGATCCAGCGGTGGAGATGGCGGTGTAGATGGTGGAGATGATGATGATGATGATGGAGATGATGTCCAGCTCGATGACGATGGCGATGGCGTCGATTTCCCCCTCCGGGAGGGAATTTCCCCGGGGGATTCCTGCCCGCCGGAGAGCTCTTTTCTCTCTGGTGTTTCTCCGCCCCGCAGAGGCGGCTCTGTCAATTATCCTTAACTCCCTGGGGCTTAGGTTTTCAGGACAAAGAAGTACGCGAAGGAGAGGCGGCCAGAGGGGGCTGTGGGCCCCCTCCCCACATGGCGGCGCGGCCAGGCCTGGGCCCGCGCCGGCCTATGGGGGGCCCATGGTGGCCCCTCTCGGCTCCTCCTTTTGGCTCCCTTCGTCTTCTGCAAAAATAGGATTTTTCGTATAACTTCCGTCAATTGTTGATCTTCAGAAATATGGTGTCCTGACGGTGCTTTTTCCAGCTAGAATCCTGACTCCGGTGAATAATTCTCCAATGATCATGAAACATGCAAAATAGGTGAAATAACATAAGTATCATCTCTAAATATGAAATATATCAATAAATAACAGCAAATTATGATATAAAATAGTGATGCAAAATGGACGTATCAACTCCCCCCAAGCTTAGACCTCGCTTGTCCCCAAGCGAAACTGAGCTCAATTAAAAAGACCACATGTTTATGGAGTGAAAAGTCGATAAATAAAATACGGACAAGAAGCATCATATTGATTCGCACAAGACATTCTAGTAAACATTCTCTTCATAAAACTCAACTTGAACTAAGTAAAGAGAAATCACAAATAGAGGTGCATAGGAAATCATGATTGGTTATGGCAAACTTTGTTCTTGGTCAGAGAACTACTAACGGATTGCACTTATCTTCTAAGCAAAGCTTTCATATTATAATTTATATAGCAGGACTTTCATCCTTAATCATAGCAATCTCCTCATAATCATTGATAACTTTCAAAGTCATATTCATTCAGATAAAATTTGTACTAAACAAGAAAGCATAAAAGACATGATTAACAAGATCATAGCATAAATGGTTGGTTCACAACAACTCAATTGCTTGCTTAAGATAGAGGGAAATAGGTTTATTGACTCAACATAAAAGTAAAAGATAGGCCCTTCGCAGAGGGAAGCAGGGATTAAATCATGTGCTAGAGCTTTTCAAGTTTTGAAATCATAAAAAGAGCATAAAAGTAAGATTTTGAGCGGTGTTTGTTGTTGTCAACGAATGGTAGCGGGCACTCTAACTCCCTTGCCAAACAGACCTTCCAAGAGCGGCTCCCATGGAGGACGGCATCTCTACCAGCAAGGTAGATCACCCCCCTTCTCTTTTGTTTACACATGTATTTTAGTTCTATTATGGATGACACTCCCCCCAACCTTTGCTTTCACAAGCCATGGCTAACCGAATCCTCGGGTGCCTTCCAACATTTCTCAAACCATGGAGGAGTGTCTATTGCAAAATTAAGTTGCTTACTGATGAATCAGGGCAAAACATGTGAAGAGAATTATTAATGAAGGTTATTAATTGGGGCTGGGAACCCCGTTGCCAGCTCTTATTGCAAAATTATTGGATAAGCGGATGTGCCACTAGTCCATTGGTGAAAGTCCGCCCAACAAGATTGAAACATAAAACACCACATACTTCCTCATGAGCTATAAAACATTGACACAAATAAGGAGTAATATAGTTTGAATTGTTTAAAGGTAGCACATGAAGTATTTACTTGGAGTGGCGCAAAATACCACATAGTAGGTAGTTATGGTGGACACAAATGGCATGGGTTTGGTTTAAGGTTATGGATGTATGAGAAGCATTCCCTCTCAATACAGGTTTTTGGCTAGCAAGGTTTGATAGCAAGCATAAAGGTTGAGGGAAACAAACAAATATACATGTGATAGAAACAATCATACATCTTTCTCATAAGCACAAGCAATTTTAACTTCAGAATACTAACTCATTAGCATAAAGATAATAGAGTAATATATCTACATGTATTTCCCTTTTCTATCTAAACATCAAGGTGTTGTTGCTATTGACCAATGCTAAGTTTGCCAAAACCAAATAGATTTACCTGATGCTGCCAAAGTGATATCAATACTAATGTCAAGAGTAATCATATAAAAGAAATTGCAAACTAAAATAAGGTGTGCAAAAAGTAAATGATAAGACTTCTCATTAATATTCCATAACGATAACTCACACCAACTGATACATAGATAACCAACTAAGAGAGAGATACTTCCATACTGCAAACTATTCTATATGATAACTTCCCTACTCATGATATGACACTACTTGATAGTAAAAGATAAAGATAGTGATGATGTGATACCGCGACACTCCCCCAAGCTTGGAATAAACCAAGGGGATGCCAATACCGATGATATTACTCCTTCGGCGGTGATGGTGGATTCTTCTCGACAAGCTTCTTAATAAGTTCCTTTAAATCCTCAATCTCACAGGTGAGGTTGCGAATCAGCTCCGAGTTGTGCTCAACGCGGCTCATAAGCATGTTAGATGGCGAGTCCCAGCTCTTAGAGTTGTTTCCCCACCCTTCAGCTTCAGGCTTCATCTCTCCTGCAATGTTAGAACGATCTATATCCCAACCACTTGGCAACACTACCTTGGGGGTCCTTTCAGTTTGACGATTGCAGATTAGATTGCGGAAAGGGTGGTAATTGCCTGGAGAAGATGTCCTTGGAGCTAAGAAGCGACGTGGAACTGCTCCTCCGGTAGAGATCCGTGCACTTCTCTTGGTGTTGGATGGATTTGATATCACGCCAATGCTTGCAATGGTGGCACGCGGGTGTACTCGCGGAATTTCCTCCACTTCTTCCTCATCTTCGCTCTCGACTTCTTCCTTCAATTCAGGGTCTTGAATATCTTCCTCCAAAGGTCCCTTGTCTTTGTTGTTGGAGACCATGGTGCTTCTAAATCAAAACAGATCCTGGCAGAAAATAGCTCGAAACAAAACACGACGAGAAAACGATATACGGACCTCTGGAGATCCGGGGGATTATATAGCAAATATTTTTACGACAAAAGGAAGATTCCATGCCGAAAACGAGTGGAAACGGGACGCCGAGGGGCTGTCCCCATAGGGCGGCGCGGCCAGGGTGGGGCCCGCGCCGGCCTATGGTGATGGACCCTCGCGCGTCTCCTCCACTCCGTTTCGATCCCGTAATTTTTCATATTTTCCATAAACAGCAGAAATATTGTTCGGAAAGCTAAACGCGGACTTTTTATTACTAAAACTGTTACCTATTCAAAGTCGGACTCTGCAGAACTGTCAATTTGATCTTTGATGAAGGCTTCCGGAGTTATCACTTGAATAACATCAATATCTTCATTATAAGAATCTCCAGAAATATAATGCTTGAGTCTTTGTCCATTCACTACTTGTGTGGCGTTACCCTCCAAAGAGCTAATTTTTATTGCTCCTGAACGATATACCTCCTCAATAACATATGGTCATTCCCATTTTGAGAGTAATTTCCCTGCAAAAAATCTGAGACGAGACCGATACAATAGGACTTTATCTCCAACATTCAATTCTCTTTTAATAATTCTTCTATCATGCCACTTCTTAACTTTCTCCTTAAAAAGTTTAGCATTTTTCATAAGCTTCACTTCTCCATTCATCTAAATAATTCAATTGTAGCAACCTCTTCTTACCGGCAAGCTTAAAATCTTTACTAAGTTCTCTTACAGCCCAATAAGCTTTGTGCTCTAGTTCTAAAGGTAAATGACAAGCTTTTCCATAAACCATTTTATAAGGAGACATTCCCATGGGATTTTTATAAGCAGTTCTATAAGCCCACAATGCTTCCTTTAACTTACTAGCCCAATTCTTTCTAGATTTATTAACAGTCTTTCCCAAAATAGCTATTCGATAATTCTACTTGCCCACTAGTTTGAGGATGATAAGCTGAAGCAATTCTATGATTAATACCATATTTGGCAAGAGTTTTTCTAAAACCACCATGAATAAAATGAGAACCTCCATCAGTCATAATATATCTAGGTACTCCAAATCTAGGAAATATAACATCTACAAGCATTTTTATAGAGGTCTCACCATCAACACTTTTTGTAGGTATAGCTTCTACCCATTTAGTAACATAATCAACAGCGACAAGTATATGAGTGTTACCTTGTGAAGAAGGGAAAGGACCCATGAAGTCGAATCCCCAACAATCAAATGGTTCAATAACAAGAGTATAATTCATAGGCATTTCATTGCGTCTAGAGATATTACCAACTCTTTGACATTCATCACAAGATAAGATAAACTTCCTTGCATCCTTGAAAAGTGTTGGCCAATAAAAACCTGATTGTAGAACCTTTTGTGCGGTTCTATCTCCGGCGTGATGTCCTCCATAAACACTACCATGGCATTTACTCAATATCTCTTGTTTTTCATATTCTGGGACACATCTTCGCATAATACCATCCACTCCTTCTTTATATAAGTGTGGGTCATCCCAAAAATAATGCCTCAAATCATAAAAGAATTTCCTCCTTTGCTGAGCTGAAAAGGTTGGAGGCAAGTACTTCGAAACAATAGAGTTAGCATAATCAGCATACCAAGGGCTCTCTCGCGAGCTCACCTTTATTGCAGCCAATTGTTCATTTGGAAAACTATCATTAACAGGAACAGGATCATAAGTAATATTATCCAATCTAGACAAATTGTCAGCAACAGGATTATCAGCACCTTTCCTATCTACAATATGTAAATCAAATTCTTGCAAAAGAAGAACCCATCTAATAAGCCTTGGCTTAGCATCTTTCTTTTCCATAAGGTACCTAATTGCAGCATGATCAGTATGAATTGTGACTTTTGAATCAACAATATAGGGTCTAAACTTGTCACATGCAAAAACTACGACTAATAACTCTTTCTCAGTTGTAGCATAATTTCTTTGAGCAGCATCTAGAGTTTTACTAGCATAATGAATAACATTCAATTTTTTATCTACTCGCTGTCCAAGGACGAGCACCTACAAAGCAAAATCACTAGCATCACACATAATTTCAAAAGGTAAATTCCAATCGGGAGGTTCAACTATAGGAGCAGTTGTTAAGGCTTTCTTTAGAGTTTCAAAAGCTTCCTTACAATCATCATCAAAAACGAAAGGTACATCTTTTTGAAGAAGATTAGTAAGAGGCTTTGAAATTTTAGAGAAATCTTTAATAAACCTCCTATAAAAACCAGCATGACCAAGAATACTACGAATACCTTTAACATCCCTAGGATAGGGCATCTTCTCAATTGCTTCAACTTTAGCTCTATCAACTTCAATACCTCTTTCTGAAATTTTATGTCCCAATACAATTCCTTCATTAACCATAAAGTGGCATTTCTCCCAATTAAGAACAAGATTAGTTTCTTCACATCTCTGCAAAACTTTATCAAGGTTTCGCAAGCAATTATCAAAAGAATTCCCATAGACAGAAAAATCATCCATGAATACCTCAACAATCTTTTCACAAAAGCCATGAAAAATAGCAGACATGCATCTTTGAAAAGTAGCAGGAGCATTACATAAACCAAAAGGCATACGCCTATAAGCGTAAGTTCCATAGGGACAAGTGAAAGTGGTTTTCTCTTGATCTTTAGCTCTAACAGCAATTTGTGAAAACCCAGAATATCCATCAAGAAAACAGAAATGAGTATTTTTAGACAACCTTTCTAACATTTGATCAATAAAAGGTAAAGGGTAATGATCTTTCTTAGTAACCTTATTAACTTTTCGAAAATCAATGCACATTCTATACCCTACAACTACTCTTTGAGGAATAAGCTCATCATTATCATTGGGCAAAACAGTCATACCTCCTTTCTTAGGAACACAATGCACAGGACTAACCCATCTACTATCAGCAATAGGATATATAATTCCTGCTTCAAGAAGTTTTAATACCTCATTTCTTACCACATCCTTCATCTTGGGAATTAGACGACGCTGATGTTCGACAACAGGTTTTGCACCATCTTCTATATTAATGGCATGTTGGAAAATAGCGGGAGAAATCCCCTTCAAATCATCAAGAGTGTAGCCAATAGCTCCTCGGTGTTTCTTCAATATTTCCAATAACCTTTCTTCCTCGATATCTGAAAGTTTAGCACTAATAATAACATGATATGTTTTCTTATCATCAATATAAGCATACTTAAGATTATCAGGTAATGGTTTCAAATCAAATAAAGGATCTTCCTTTGGTGGTGGTGTTACGCCTAAATCTTCAACCGTTAAGTCATGTTTAAGAATAGGTTGACGAAGGAAAATTTCATCAAGCTCATCCCTTTCTTCCCTAAAAACTTCACTCTCACTATTCTCCAAATGCTGCTGCAAAGGATTACTAGGAGCAAGAGAAATAGATGCACACTGTTCAACTCTAAAATCATCATTAGGCAAATCAGCTTTATAAGGAGTTTTGGCAAATTTAGAGAAGTTAAACTCATAAGATTCACCAGCAAATTTAGTAACAATTTTATCTTTCTTGCAATCTATAATAGCTCCACATGTATTTAGAAAAGGTCTACCAAAAATAATAGGACAAGACTTACTAACAGCAGAACCAAGTACCAAAAAGTCAGCAGGATATTTAATCTTACCACATAGAACTTCAACATCTCGAACAATACCAATGGGAGAGATAGTTTCTCTATTAGCTAGCCGAATAACCACATCAATATCTTCAAGTTCACAAGAACCAATTTCGTGCATAATTTCCGTGTAGAGCTCATAAGGAATGGCACTAATACTTGCACCAATGTCGCATAAACCATAATAGCAATGATCACCAATTCGAACAGAGAGCACAGGAACACTGGCTTTCCTAGGCTTATTAGGATGCGAAACAATATTAGAAGCATCTTCACAAAAATAATATGACCATCTTCCACATTTTCAGTAACAAGATCTTTAACTATTGCAACAACGAAGTTCAACTTTTATTTGTTCTTCAGGTTCTATGGGTTTCTTTGCACTTTTATTAACTACAGTAGTTATAACAGCATACTCCTTCATTTTAGCAGGGAAAGGAGTTTTTTCAATATATGCTTCAGGAAGAACATGATCAACAGTTTTAATTTCAATATATTTGCCTTTAGGTGAATCAACTTTATCTTTATATGGTTCATGATACTTATCAAAATTCTTCCTAGGAAATTCATAATGAGAGGCAAAGGCTTTATAAATATTTGCAACAACTTGAGAGTCAAGACCATATGTAGCACTCATATTACGATATTCATCAGTATCCATAAAAGTTTCAATGCATTCATAATTATAATTTATACCTGACACTCTACCTTTGTCATTCTCCCATCCTTCAGTATTTTCTTGGATTCGATCAAGAAGGTCCCATTTTAAACTCTTCTTTATTGCGCGTGAATGATCCAGAACAAGCAGTATCCAGCAAAGTTTTATCTTAAAAAGACAGGCTTGCATAGAAATTATCAATAATAATATTACCAGGAAGCTCATGAATGGGGCATTTGAGCATTAAAGACTTCAATCTCCCCCACGCTTGGGCAATACTCTCTCCATCATGAGGCCAGAAGTTATATATACGATTGCGGTCTTTGTGAATTTCACTTGGAGGATAAAATTTAGAGTAAAATAGAGGCACAATATCCTTCCAATCAAGAGAACGCCCATCCTTCAGCAGTTTATACCAATGCGCCGCTTTACCAGATAGCGACATAACAAATAATTTCTTCCTAACTTCATCCATTGAAATACCTGCACATTTGAATAACCCGCATAATTCATGTAAAAACAAGTAAATGATCTCCGGGATGAACAGTTCCATCCCCTTCATAGCGGTTATCCACAACACGTTCAATAATTTTCATAGGTATTTTATATGGTATTACTTCCTCACCTGGCGCCTCATCCACTACCGTTGCAGTAGTAGTAGATTTCCCAAATAGAAATTCAAGGGAGGATCTCTCCATAATGACTTATAGTAGCAAACAGAAACAAAATCAGCACGTACAGTAAAAGTTTCCTTATAGCGCTTCACTCCCCGGCAATGGCGCCAGAAAATAGTCTTGATGACCCACAAGTATAGGGGGTGTATCGTAGTACTTTCGATAAATAAGAGTGTCGAACCCAACGAGGAGCAGAAGGTGTTGACAAGCAGTTTCGATGAAGGATTCACTCGTAAATGCTCACGAGACAAGTATTCGGGGGTTTTGATATAGCAGATAAATAAAGTACAAGTAAATAAAATGCGAGAGAAATAATTGCAGCGAGTGGCCCAATCCTTTTTAGCACAAAGGACAAGCCGGTTTGTTTACTTATAATGACCAAACGTTCTTGAGGACACACGGGGATGTTAGTCTAGTGCTTTCGCTTCATACAGCTGATTAATCTTCATTGTTTTGATAAGTGTTGTGTGGGTGAACCTATGCTAATGCACCGCCCTTCCTAGGACTAATACATACTTGTGATTATACCCCTTGCAAGCATCCGCAAATACAAGAAGGTAATTAAGATAAATCTAACCACAGCCTTAAACTCTGAGATCCTGCTATCCCTCCTACACCGATATACTAACGGGGGTTTAGGTTTCTGTCGCTCCGGCAACCCCACAATTAGCAAACGAATACGAGATGTACTCCCCTAGGCCCATAAAGGTGAAGTATCATGTAGTCGACGTTCACATGACACCACTAGAAGAGTAACACCACAACTTAAATATCATAACATTGAATACTACTTAACAATAATTCACTACTAACATTTAGACTTCACCCATGTCCTCAAGAACTAAACGAACTACTCACGAGACATCATATGGAACATGATCGGAGGTGATATGATGATGAATAACAATCTGAACATAAACCTTGGCTCAATGGTTTCACTCAATAGCATCAATAACAAGTAGTAATCAACACCGGGAGAGTTTCCCCTATCAAACAATCAAGATCCAACCCAAATCGTTACAGCGGTGATGAGATCCAGCGGTGGAGATGGCGGTGTAGATGGTGGAGATGATGATGATGATGATGGAGATGATGTCCAGCTCGATGACGATGGCGATGGCGTCGATTTCCCCCTCCGGGAGGGAATTTCCCCGGCGGATTCCTGCCCGCCGGAGAGCTCTTTCTCTCTGGTGTTTCTCCGCCCCGCAGAGGCGGCTCTGTCAATTCTCCGTAACTTCCTGGGGCTTAGGTTTTCGGGACGAAGAAGTACGCGAAGGAGAGGCGGCCAGAGGGGGCTGTGGGCCCCCTCCCCACATGGCGGCGCGGCCAGGCCTGGGCCCGCGCCGGCCTATGGGGGGCCCATGGTGGCCCCTCTCGGCTCCTCCTTTTGGCTCCCTTCGTCTTCTGGAAAAATAGGATTTTTCGTATAACTTCCGTCAATTGTTGATCTTCAGAAATATGGTGTCCTGACGGTGCTTTTTCCAGCAGAATCCTGACTCGGTGAATAATTCTCCAATGATCATGAAACATGCAAAATAGGTGAAATAACATAAGTATCATCTCTAAATATGAAATATATCAATGAATAATAGCAAATTATGATATAAAATAGTGATGCAAAATGGACGTATCAGTCCCACCGGTATCTTTTCCAGAGTAAACTTAGGATGAAGCATGATGAAATAAGCAAAAAGTAAACTAGGCAAATAAAGTAAAGACAAGTAACTAATTTTTTATGTTTTGATATAGAACTAGTAAACAAGACAGTAAATAAAGTAACTAATTTTTTTGTGTTTTTAATATGAGGCAAACAAGACAGTAAATAAAATAAAGTAAAGCAAGACAAAAACAAAGTAAACAGATTGGAAGTGGAGACTCCCCTTGCAGCGTGTCTTGATCTCCCCGGCAACGGCGCCAGAAAAATGGCTGCTGGCGTGTAGTCAACAACTTCCTTGTGACGGTAAAGCACACGTCCGTTGGGAACCCCAAGAGGAAGGTATGATGCGCACAGCGGCAAGTTTTCCCTCAGAAAAGAAACCAAGATTTATCGAACCAGTAGGAGCCAAGAAGCACGTGAAGGTTGTTGGTGGAGGAATGTAGTGCGGCGCAACACCAGTGAAACCGGCGCCAACGTGGAACCTGCACAACACAATCAAAGTACTTTGCCCCAACGTAACAGTGAGGTTGTCAATCTCACCGGCTTGCTGAAAACAAAGGATTAAGCGTATCGAGTGGAAAATGGTGTTTGTTTGCAAAGAACAGTAAAGAACAATGATTGCAGTAGAATGTATTCAGATGTAAAAGAATGGACCGGGGTCCACAGTTCACTAGTGGTGTCTCTCCAATAAGATAACTAACATCCTGGGTGAACAAATTACAGACGGGCAATAAACAAATAAAGATTCAATACATATCAATGATGATTACTATGTGATTTAATCAGGGCATTACGACAAAGTACATAGACCGCTATCCAGCATGCATCTATGCCTAAATAATCCACCTTCAGGTTATCATCCGAACCCCTTCCAGTATTAAGTTGTAAACAACGAGATAATTGCATTAAGTATGGTGCGTAATGTAATCAACACAAATATCCTTAGACAAAGCATCGATGTTTTATCCCTAGTAGCAACAGCACATCCACAACTTTAGAACTTTCTGTCACTGTCCCAGATTAAATGGAGGCATGAACCCACTATCGAGCATAATTACTCCCTCTTGGAGTTACAAGTATCAACTTGGCCAGAGCCTCTACTAGCAACGGAGAGCATGCAAGAACATAAACAACACATATATGATAGATTGATAATCAACTTAACATAATATTCTATATTCATCGGATCCCGCCAAACACAACATGTAGCATTACAAATAGATGATCTTGATCATGCTAGGCAGCTCACAAGATCTATACAATGATAGCACAAGCGGAGAAGACAACCATCTAGCTACTGCTATGGACCCATAGTCCAAGGATGAACTACTCACGCATCAATCCGGAGGCGGGCATGATGATGTAGAGCCCCTCCGGTGATGATTCCCCTCTCCGACGAGGTGCCGGAGGCGATCTCCTGAATCCCCCAAGATGGGATTCGCGACGGCGGCGTCTCTGGAAGGTTTTCCGTATCGTGGCTCTCGGTACAGGGAGTTTCGCGACGAAGGCTATTTGTAGGCGGAAGGGTAGGTCAAGGGGCGTCACGAGGGGCCCACACACTAGGTCGGCGCGGCCAGGGCCTGGGCCGCGCCGCCCTGGTGTCTGGCCGCCTCGTGGCGCCACTTCGTCTCCCTTTCGGTCTTCTGGAAGCTTTGTGTAAAAATAGGACCCTGGGCGTTAATTTCGTCCAATTCCGAGAATATTTCCTTACTAGGATTTCTGAAACCAAAAACAGCAGAAAACATCAACTGGCGCTTCAGCATCTTGTTAATAGGTTAGTGCCGGAAAAATGTATAATAATGCTGTAAAGTATGTATAAAACATTCCAGTATTGTCATAAAAGTAGCATGGAACATAAGAAATTATAGATACGTTTGAGACGTATCATCGTGCCTTGTACTTTTCAATAGTACCATCAGGTCTAAGCTTTTTATTGAACACCCACTTGCATCCTACAGGTTTGCACCCATAAGGACAATCAGTAACCTCCCAAGTTCCATTAGCTAATATGGAATCCATCTCGCTACGGACAGCTTCTTTCTAGTAGTCAGCATCCTGAGATGCATAGACTTCTGAAATAGAAGTGAGAGTATCATCCACGAGGCACAGAATGAAATCATGACCAAAGGACTTGTAGTCCTCTGTCTCTTGCTCCTTTTGGAAGCTTCATTGACGTCCTCCATAGGATTATCATAGTGTTCTATCGCAATGGGAGGTTCAGGAATTGTAACTAACTCCTGACTTGATGAACTAGGCATCTCCTGATTTGCCGAGCTAGATGTGTCTTTCATGGGAAAGATATCCTCAAAGAAAGTCACATCATTCTACTCCATAATTGTACCAACATGCATGTCGGATACCTCATATTTCACTATCAAAAGTCTATAGCCAATGCTATGAAAAGCATATCCCAGGAAAACATAATCCACGGTTTTTGGCCCAAGCCTGCGCTTCTTGGAATTGGCACATTCACTTTCGCCAAACAACCCCGAGTACGTAAGTAGGAGAGTTTCATCCTTTTCCTTTCCCATTCCTCAAATAGAGTAATGGTTTTGTTCTTTGTGGGTACACGGTTTAGGACATGACACTGTCATTATCGCCTCCCCCACCATACCTTGGATAGATCCAATGTATCTAAGATGGTGTTAACCAAATCAGTTAGAGTACGGTTCTTTCTTTTGGCCACCCCATTAGACTTTGGTGATTAGGGAGACATCCTCTCATGGACAAAACTCATTGGAAAAATACTCTCCACCACGATCAGACCCGAGCCGTTTAATCTTTCGATCAAGTTGGTTTTCTGCTTCACCTTTATAGCTTTTGAAGTGATGAAAAACTTCATCTTTAGATTTCAGAAGGTACACATAACAATATCGAGTGGAGTCATCAATTAAAGTCATGAAGTATCTTTTTCCACCTTTTGTCAACTCGCCATTCATCTCACAAAGATATGTATATATGATATCGAGCGGTGACAAATATCTTACCTCAGCAGTCTTGTGAGACTTGCGAGGTTGCTTAGCTTGCACACACACTTGACACTGGAACTCTTGACAATAGTATTTTCGGAATTAAATTCATGTTGGCTAGCCACGTCATGCACCCAAAATTAATTTGACAAATTCGTGAATGCCTAATATTTGACTCACTATCAATGCAAACATGATTAATAATTTGAGTACTTAAGTCTAAAAAAGATAGGCGGAACAAGCCTCCGCACTCATAACCTTTTTTAATAAATTGTCCGTACTTAGAAATTACAACTTTATTGGACTAAAAAACCAACTTAAAACCATCTCGACATAAAAGCGTTCCGCTGACGAGATTCTTATTGATGGAGGGAACATGCGGAAGATTCTTCAGTTGGATGGTCTTCCCCGAAGTAAACTTCAGATTTACCATACCAACACCATGAACAGTAGCACATGATCCATTTTCCATCAGTACAGAGCAAGTCCTTGCAACCTCATAAGAAGGAAACATGAAAACATCAGAACATACATGTGTATTGGCACCCGTATCAATCCACCAATCAGGAGAGTTACATACTGAAAGGACAGTAGGGAAAATACCGTACCCAACATCCTTCATCTCATTATCACCAACAATAACAACATTAGCGGTCTTGTCGCCATTCCCACGCTTATCATAGCGATAAGGGCAATTAGGATCCCAATGGTCAGGCTCACCACAGACATGGAAAGCCCCTTTCTTCTTATCAGCCTTCTTCTTGAAGTTGCTTGAGTGTGAGGCCTTATTCTTGCCATCAAACTTGCATTTGCCTTCAGATTTATTCTTGTTCTTGAACTTGTGGGATTGGAAGTTTTTCTTCAGTACCATATTGGCACTAGAATCTCCCTAACATCCTCGAGCGCGTGTGTCCTTTGCTCTAGCCTTTTCATCCACATGAAGAGACACAGTGAAATCCGAAATGGAAAACTCTTGTCTCTTATGTTTCAGAGAAGTAGCGAAGTTCCTCCATGAAGGAGGAAGCTTGGCAATAATGCCACTGGCCACAAACTTTTCCGGTAAGGTACACTTAAACTGCTCAAGTTCTTTGGCAAGTGACTGTATCTCATGAGCTTGCTCAACAACGAAGCACTCACCAATCATCTTGTAGTCATAGTATTGCTCCATGACATACAATGCCATCATTCGAGACCCCAAATTTGGCCTCCAGTGCATCCCACGCATCCTTACCATGCTCAAAAGTCATGTACGGGTCAACTATGTTGTCTGCAAGAATACTGAAGAGAGCCGCCTTAAACATGACATCGACTTTCTTGTAAGCTTCCTCCCGAGCAGGAGAAAGATCACCCTCGGGTTTGACAAGAAGGGCGCTATCGCAGTTCAGATTTTGAAACCAGAGAACTACCCTCGTGCACCACCTCTTATAGTGCGAACCATCAAAGAGAGGCGACCTAGTAGCAGCGGCAATGCCACTTGAATTCATTTTCCTATAATCAGGTTTTTGGACCGTTGAATATATAAGCAAATTATCATATGAATTAATCCGAACTAGTACTTGACAAATTATGACTACAGAAATAGCAGATGAACTAATCATGCAGATCAACAGAGTAGGTGAACAGATAGCATCTAGACAAGATAAACCTATCGCATCTACCCTAAACAACAGTAGTAGAAACTCCTAGCAATATCAGAAATGAGAAGGGCATATATATGTACCGTCCAGCGTTGGCCGCCGCAGCAGCAGCAGTGATGTTGCAATAGCAGCATCGGTGTTGTTGTCGCCCATGCTGAGGTTACTGAAGAGGTCGTCGATGTCCGGGAAAAAGTTGTTGTTCGGGAACTCGTCGTTGGACGATGTCATGTTGCCAGTAGTCGCGCGTAAGCGCTCCACAAAAACCTGATTGCCCCTTACCCGTACAGGTCTACAACAGGTAGGGTTTCGGAGGCCTACTGTCCCGCCCCTCGGTGTACGCCGAAGAATGGGATGAGGAAGACGAAGGCAACGACGCAATGTACTGGAAAGAGGTATTCGCATATGGTGTCTCGTATATGCTAGGGTTCGCGTCTGCGCTTATATAGTGCGGTTCGGGAAGGTCGTGGGGCACAGCCCACATCCGAGTCCACCATCCAGAAAACCGGAACGAAACGGCTGCGTTAACGCATCCGTTAATGACTCGTAATTACTCACACAATTAATTTCCTGAACAACAGAAATATAAGTTCGGCCCGGCAATATTCCTGCAACCCGCGGCGCGTCGTGACGTGCGTGACGGAGCGAGGAGGAGTGCGTGATGGCTCTCTTTCTTCTCACTCACTTACAAGGACTAGAACGGCCCACCTTATATACCACTTTAACCCCTCTCAACTAGCAATGTGGGACTAAATTTTAGTCCCACCCCTTGCCATTCCACGTGGGCCAAGAGAATTTTAGAATGTGTATTGGAACATGGAATAGAAATTTAAAAAGGAGAAATAAAAATGCTTGCGTAGCAAATATGTATGTCTGAACAATACGATCAGGTCATACATACAAATCCATTGCATACAAGGACGTCAGATATATTGTGTACTGTGCACATGTATCACACTGCAGAACCCCGTTGTGGAACACTCATGTATTGTCGAAATAAGAAGAGGATAATGAACGATTAAACCACAGATGGACACTAGCTAGAGTGACATCATATTGTTTCCATTAGCTACTCCGTGGCATCATTCATATCTTATGAATGCTGGTTTGATAAAGAGTCTTTCCTCAGATTAACTGTTCCGGCCTTCCCAGCTCATCGCCGGCCGGTAAGCCGCCGGGGCCGGCAACGTACGCCGGACACACGTCAGAACGGCAGCTGCATAATTATCACCGCCGGTAAGCCGGAAAGTGCACGCAACCGCCACCGTCTAGCCACGGTCGTCGTCTCACCTTATCGGCTTTTCCCCTTGAAACGATGAGTCGTTACCAGTTTACCCGCTCCGCTGTAACTCGTCGCTTTGGACTGAATTTGCCGCAAGCAGTGCCCTCAGTGGGATAGGCGCTTTCGATTGGTGATGACTGAATTTGCTGAAAGATGCAACTGACTTCACGCTGATGATCAGAAAATGTTCCATATTTACATGCATGTAGCCAAATGGCGCATTTTTCACTGTCTAGCTGGCCGTTGCCGGCCTAGGCGCCAGTTTTGCTGAAACGTTTGGCGATGTAGAAACTGATGAGTCATTTTTACCTGGATCTGTGTCTGTTGCTCATCAATAGCTAGCAACGTTCAGAGTTCATGGAGACCTCCAGCTGGTCTTGTGCGTATGACGTCTTGTCTCGGGCTTCATTCAAAATTCAGAACCCAAATGCGGCTATGTTTTGTGGTTACCAGTTTACCACAATTTAACCCGTGGTTAACCAGAAGCATTGGCACATCCGCGGATTGTGAGGAAGGTTATGCCGTGGTTTTTTTCTTCTTCAGAATGCTTTAAAAAAACCTGGAGCAAACGCCCTGTGCTCACCTAAGACTAAAGCACCGATAGCAGCTGAAGAGCGATAGTATGAACGCGTGTCTTCTATATGCAACATGATTTCATAATTCTGGGCATTATGTCTGAAAAATACATTTCAAGGTGTGGTTACATCGGGCCACACCAAAAAGTCAGAGAGACTTCTCGTTCTTCAGTTAAGGGCTGGCCTGCAAAACAACAAAATGTAATACGCATGTACAACAAAATGTGAGATCGGGATCTAGGGTTTCCAGCCGCCTCATGCGATATCTGCCGCCACTGAGCCAGAGCAAAAGCCCTTGTCTTCTCCCCCAACCACGCCGGCCCTCCCATCCCAAGGCTCGTGGAGATGGACTGTGACCGCATCGGGAAGCATCCCTTCGAGGAGTTGGGCGGCGACGGCGGTTGGAGGAGAGATCAAGATCTGCGACAGAAACAGGACAGAGAGCAAGAGGAGCACCGTCGACAACAGCGCGAGAGGGATGTGGAGTTCCCACGACGCAGAGAAGAAGAAGGAAGGGTACGGGAGCGCAGGAACCGAGAGCAGCGGAGGCCTCCTCCCCCACCTCAGAATCTGTGGGGGCGCGATTCGGGTCGGGGGGCGGGTCGCGTGCAGGGCTCGGCTCAAGGGGAGCGGGCTCGGTAGGCGCGTTCGTCCTCGGAGGGCGGAGCAACAGCGGCCAGCGACGGATCACACATAATCTGCTACAACTGCGGCAAACCTGGGCACTTCCAAGCGGAATGCAAGGATGAGCCCTTCTGTCTCAAATGCAACAAGGTTGGCCACCTCTCGGCCATGTGTGCCTCTCTGGCGAAGGCATCCGAACCCTTCTGGGCGGGTTTCGGTTGCGAATAAGTGGGCTTCACCTGCTGCGACGTGCCTGAGGAGGAGCTGCTGCCTCCAGCACCCAACGTTGCCTTGGTGATCTTGGAGAATGGCTCATTGTCGGCAGAACAGATGGAGGAAGAACTCAAGGACTTGGTGGACGAAGAATGGGATTGGCACGTGCAGAAGCTCAATGAATCGGACTTTGCGATGTTCTTCCGTCCAAGGAAAGCCTTCGCATGGCCATCCGGGAGGTGGGCTCACCCTCCCATCTAACAAGCTACATGTCATTGTGACGGCCAACTCAGGGGACCATGCGGCGGCGGAACAACTGGTGGAAGTGTGGGTCAAACTCTTCGACGTCCCGCCCCCATATCGTCAAGCGGTTCACATCCTTCTGGCCGCTCGCGAGCTTGGCAGGCCGATAGCGGGGGCGCCGAACCATGCTTAAGGACTACCTCCGCAAACATCGGATCGACATTTTTTGCCTCCAAGAAACTATAAAGCAGGACTTTACAGATCAAGAACTCAGAAGCCTGGAAGTGGGCGAGACATTTGTGTGGTGTTGGCTTCCTGCATCAGGGAGATCGGGAGGAATGGTCATGGGCTTTAGGGAAAGCATGTTTGAGATTGGAGCAATTGACACTGGGCGTCACTTTGTCTCGGTGGACATGATACTCAGAGCGGCTAGGCTCAACCTCAGGATCTTTGGCATTTATGGCCCGGCTGACCATTCTCTCTCGGCAGCCTTCCTCCAGGATCTATCTAACAAAGTGGATAACACCACGATGCCAATTATCATGGGAGGGGACTTCAATCTCATAAGGACTGAGTAGGACAAGAACAATGATAGGATAAACTGGCCAAGACTTGAGCTTTTCAACAACCATATCGCGGACTGGGGTCTGCAAGAAGTCCCGTGCACAGGGACGCGCTTCACCTGGACGAACAAAGAGTTGAACCCGGTCAGATGTGTTCTGGATAGGGTGTTCTTCTCACCAGAATTGGAACCTCACAGGGAGATCAGGAGGAATGGTCATGGGCTTTAGGGAAAGCATGTTTGAGATTGGAGCAATTGACACTGGGCGTCACTTTGTCTCGGTGGACATGATACTCAGAGCGGCTAGGCTCACCCTCAGGATCTTTGGCATTTATGGCCCGGCTGACCATTCTCTCTCGGCAGCCTTCCTCCAGGATCTATCTAACAAAGTGGATAACACCACGATGCCAATTATCATGGGAGGGGACTTCAATCTCATAAGGACTGAGCAGGACAAGAACAATGATAGGATAAACTGGCCAAGACTTGAGCTTTTCAACAACCATATCGCGGACTGGGGTCTGCAAGAAGTCCCGTGCACAGGGACGCGCTTCACCTGGACGAACAAAGAGTTGAACCCGGTCAGATGTGTTCTGGATAGGGTGTTCTTCTCACCAGAATTGGAACCTCACTTCCTCTCTGTACGCTGACAGCTGAAACGAGCCTTGGCTCCGATCACACGCCTCTCATCTTCGACTCTGGCAAAGGGGTGCCGCCAAAGAGCAACATGTTCTTCTTTGAGACATGTTGGTTGGAGATTGAGGGCTTCCAGGACATGTTGCAGGAATTCTGGAGCGACCTTTCCTCTAGGGTGCAAGGGAGAGACATTGTCGACTGGTGGAAGTTCATGAGCACGGGGCTCAGACAAAAGCTTAAGGGATGGAATGCGAATAAAGGAAGGGAGAACAGAGAGCAAAAACTGTTGTTAATTAAGAGGATCAAGGAGCTTGATGAGAAAGCAGATGCAGTGGGTATAGCTGAAGATGAATGGGCCTTCCGCTACCACTTGGAAGAACAACTGCTAGCTGTGTTCCGTAGGGAGGAGGAATAATGGCATCAACGAGGTATGGTTAGATGGTCCCTTCAAGGAGACGCCAACACGGCATATTTTCATGCAGTGGCTAACGGACGATGCAGGAAATGCTTCATCAACTCCCTGATCACGCCTCAAGGGGAGATCTCCGAAAAATGACTCATCCAAAAGCACATCTATGACTTTTACTTGGAACTCCTCGGATCGGAGGCCCAGAGGGTGTGTGGGCTACACCCCAACTCGTGGGGAGAGAATCAGAGGGTCTCCGAGGAGGAGAACGACTTACTGATGCGCACTGTCTCTAAAAAGGAATAGAAAGATATTGTGATGGACATGAAATCAGACACGGCACCAGGGCCGGATGGGTTCAAGCTCGGGGGTGCTACATATTCTGGAATGACATTATCCTAGGGAGGATAGATATTGCGAGACTGAACTTTGGGGTTCTCTCGCTTATTCCAAAGGTACCTGGCGCGGATAAGATCACCCAATTCAGGCCCATTGCGCATATCAGTGTAATTTTCAGGATCATCTCCAAAGTCTTCGCCACGAAATTGCATCCCATTGCCAACCGAATCATCAGCCCAAACCAGACAGCTTTCATCAAGGACAGGTTCATCCTTGACGGTATCCTTGCACTCCACGAGATTGTCCATGAATTAAAATACAAGAAGCTAGGGGGAATTCTGCTCAAACTCGACTTCGAAAAAGCTTACGATAGGGTCAACTGGGACTTCCTCCTAGAAGTGCTGAGGTGTAAGGGATTCGACCCAGGGGTGGTCCATCGCCTTAGTCAGTTGGTTACAGGAGGACAGACAACTATTTCCATCAAGGGGAGATTGGGCCCTTCTTCAGAAACAAAAGGGGAGTACGTCAAGGGGATCCACTCTCGCCGCTTCTTTTCAATTTCATGGCAGAAGCCCTCTCCTTGATCCTCTCCAGAGCCTGTGAGGCTGGCCACTTAGTCGGGGTCATTCCGCATCTTATCCCGGGGGGATTTCACACTTACAGTACGCGGACGATACCTTGATCATGATCCAAGACAATGATGAACAAATAGCCACCCTGAAATTTCTTCTCATGTGCTTTGAAGACATGTCAGGACTGAAAATCAACTATCACAAGTCAGAAGTCATCGTGATGGGTGGGAGCAACACCTATTAACAGAGGGTGGCCGATGCCTTGAACTGCAAGCTTGGAGCCTTTCCTTTCACATATCTTGGCCTACCAATCTCAGATCGCAAACTTCCAAGAGAACATTGGCTGTTTCTGGTGCAAAAGCTTGCAGGTCGGGTGGAACCTTGGTGGGGTAAATTTATGTCGTCTGGGGGACGAATAATCCTATCCAATTGTTGCCTGGCTAGCCTCCCCATGTTTGCTATGGGAATGTTCATGCTACATGATGGCATTCACTCCAAATTCGACGCTCACAGGGCCAGATTTTACTGGGAGGGCTCGGGGCCCAAACGAAAGTACCACTTGGTCAACTAGCCGGCGGTCTATCGACCAAAATCCTGCGGGGGCTTAGGGATTCTCAATTCTAAGAAGATGAATATCGCTCTAATGCTCAAGTGGGTTTGGAAGCTTTTCCAAGATGACAATCCCATCTGGGCCCAGATCTTGAGATCGAAATACACCTCTGCTGACAACATCTTTGCGGGATCGGGCCAGGGGGGCTCGCAGTTCTAGCATAGCATTCATAGGATCAAACACTTCTTTAAACTAGGGGCGAGATATAAAGTCCGGGACGGTCAGAGAACCCTGTTCTGGTTGGACAAATGGCATGGGGATAGAGCCCTCAAAGACACGTTCCCGTGGCTGGTCGGCATCGCCCTAGCACAGGATGCTCGGTGCAACAGGTGTGCGGAGGCTCCACTCAAATGGGATTCCGTAGAGCCTTGGATGAGGAGGCCTTGCAGGAATGGCAACAACTCCGTGATCTTATTGAAAATGCTGAACTGTCCGAGGGTTAGGATGAGATCAGTTGGGACTTAGAGCAATCTGGGCGTTTTTCGGTGAGCTCGATGTACAGAAAGCTCTCGGCCGGGGCTTCCATTGCTCATTTTAAGGATGTTTGGGCGGCGATAATTCCTCTTAAAGTCAGGATCTTCTCCTGGCAATTGGTACTCCCCTCTAGCCTCAATATAGCGGCAAGACACGGGCCAGGGAACGACAGATGCTCCCTCTGTGGCATGGCGGAAGATGCCTCCCATATCTTCTTCGGATGCTCTCCAGCCAGGTTCGCGTGGAGTGTCTTTCGCCAACTACTAAGGTGTAGTTGGTGCCCGGCAAACTTCCAACAGCTATTCGCCATTGTGTCTAGTCTTTTGGGTAGATTTAGACGCATTGTTGGTCGCTGTTCATGGCCCAGTCTTGGGCTCTGTGGCACTTTAGAAATAAATTGACCATTGAATCCAAACTTATGAAACATCCGGCTAACATTGTATTCAAATCTATGCTTTTTCCTGCAGCTTTGGACGCCGCTTGCTAAACCACCAGACGGGCCGGGGCTCAGGACGCTGGCCACCCAACTCAAACTTCTGCACGCCGCCCACACACCAAATGTGCCGTCAAGAGGGACTGAGGGTGCGTCACCAAGTATGCTTCCAAGGGAAGGTCACCGCCACCTGCTTTAGACTTCCAGTTGGCTAAGCTGTATGCCGCAACATGCTTTTCCTTTGGTGAAGCTGTATGCCGCAACATGTAATAACTCGTTGCCACCGAACCTAAGGGATTTATTAATTTAAAATCGGGCACTTAGTGCCTTTTATCTAAAAAAATGTACAACAAAATGTTGGTGCTGTCCAGGTTTTTTTTACAGAAAAACACTATGCATGTACAACCAAAAGTGCGGCACAGTCCGATTTTGTATAAATAAATCCTTAAATAATATGCACTTACAGTTCTTAAAAAGGCACGTACATTAAATAATTTATTTTGTATAGTACTCCATCCGTCCATAAAAAGATGTCGGAGATTTGTCCAAATACATGTCGTATCTATATATACTGGAGAGTGTTTAGATACATTCAAGTTTAGACGAACTTTGAACATCTTTTTTTTATAGATAGAGCAATGCAACAAACCTTTTTTTTTTTTTTAGAAATACTCCGTTTCTACCTATCTCCATGGTCAATACTATGTACAAATACTTTTTCGGATACTTAATTTTTTTATGTCATACGAGATATCTATATGTCCATATGTGGCTAATGTGCGGCCATGAGGTTTTCTGATTTTCGGGCGCGGTGATAATCCTCCGGAGGCTCCAAACCATCCAGCCTCCGGGTTCCCCGCCCGACACGTGTCCTTTCTCCAAAAAAAAAACCTAAAAATGCAACGAGAAAACCGCACGCTCATACGTTCTTCCACACATGGTGCTGCAGCGGAACCGCTAGCTCTCACCCACACCGTGCCGGCGTCGCTCCTCCAGCCACGGTCGTCGCCTGACAACCTGTCCCGGATGTCGCCGGAGAATCCTTGCCGGAGAACCCCGTCGTCGGAAGACCGGGTCGCCGGATCCTCTTGCAACATCCCGATCTCCGACTAGCAGCTGTTGACCACGGTGGCGCCACTCGCAGCTGCCACCGGCGTCACTCCGCGTCGGCATATAGCAGCAGAGCTTGCAGCACCGTTGCTGCCCCGCTGGTCGCTTGCAGCTCCAGCGCCGGCCTATGGCAGCTCCCACGGAAGGCATTTGCAACACGTGCGGTGATTGCTTGCAGCTGCGGCTCCAGCCGATGCAAGCTCCGGCGGAAGGTGCTAGCAGCACAAACAGTGCTGGATTGCAGCTCCGGCGCCCGCCCATGGATGCACCGGCGGAAAGTGTTTGCAGCTCCGTGGTGGATTGCGGCTCCGGCGACGGGGACTTGCAGCATCCGCCGGCAGCACAACCGACCGACCAAGGGAGCACCAAGAGCCGCCTGTGGGAGCAGCACCGGCCGCCGACGGAAGCACCGCGTCCAACCACTTGAGTACCGCCGCCATGTCCACTTCAAAATCCGGCAGCCGCGGGAGCTTGCAGCATTCACCGGCAGCACAAACGACGGACCAAGGGAGCATCGGGAGCCGCCCGTGGGAGCACAGCCGGCCGCCGAGGGAAGCACCGGCTCCACGCACTTGAGCACCGCCGCCATGTCCGCTGCAGAATCCGGCAGCGGCGTGGCCATTCTGTAGCAACGTCCCCGGCCCTTTGAAGCAGCGCCGGCAGAGGGTGAGAGCAGCGTGAGCCGCTGCTGGGAGCAGCGCCAGCCGTCGTGGCGCCCCTTGTGATTCTCGTCGGAGAGAGAACCGAGAGAGAGGAGAGAGAAATTAATGGAGACGAGGAGCCTGGAGAGAGGACGAGGAGTGAAAGAATAAGGTACGGGCGGGTAGCGAGCACCGAGTAGATATGTTTCTCATTTCTTTGACTTTACCAGGTGTGAACGTGGGTGGGCCCCAGGGTTGCACGTGTCATCAGGTGGCCCGGAGGATGAAGGCCATCCAACAGCGCGGCGTCCGGAGGCTGCGATCGCCCGTGCCTCCGACTGAAATAGAAGCGTTTTCCTTTTCTATGCCTCACGGTCATGTCCATGTTTTGATGGATAGTGGCATACGAGATATCTATATGTCCATATGTCAGGATGAACCGTAAAATTTAATTAAATTTCGATAGTACACCTCCATCCTGTAACATGGAAGTGCAAGAACACCAAGTTTATTATCTTTGTGCAGACAGAGAATTCCTGTGCTTTTGTTTTGCATATTGTGAAAAGACTGAAGACCTGCATTTTCAGTTATCGCTCAGATGGGAAGGAGAAACTTCCACTGATATTTGTACCGCGTGATATATATTTGGGTTATAGGTAATAGTTTAAGTCCACCGTAAGAAATACGTTACACATGTCCAGATTTTTTGCAGTCCAGGTGTTTGTACAGAAAAACATTATGCATGTACAACCGAAAGTGCGGTGCAGTCCAATTTTGCACATATAAATCAATAAATAATATGCTCTTACAGTTCTCAAAAAAGTGCACGTATGATAATACTTTTATATAGTATGCAACTCAACAACAAATTTTTTTTGGACATACTCTGTATCTACGTGTCTCCATGGTCCATTCTATGTACAAATACTTTTTTGGATACGTCATTTCTTCTGTCGTACGAGATATCTACTATGTGTCTATAACTGGCTAACGTGCGCCCATGAGGTTTTTCTGATTTTCTATGTCCAATCCTCACGGCCGATCAGGTCAATGCTTTGATCACGGGGACAAGAAGTCAGGGTAGACAATAAAATTTAGTTAAATTTCAATATTACATCTCCATCCTGTAAAATGGAATTTAGTTTATCCTTGTGCTAATAGAGAATTCCTGTTTTTTTTTTGCATATTGTAAAGACCTTCATTTGCAGTTGTCGCTAAGAAAACTTCGACTAATACTTTACCGTGGCTACTAAAAAATAGTGTGGTATATATATTTGGGTTATATGTTGTAATAGTTTAGTCCACCATAGAAAATACTTCCTCAGTTCACAAAAATAAGACGATTTCGATATTTTAAAATAAACTAGATATAGACAGCATAATAAGTGAATCTTTAGTCAGTTGCTACTATCCATCCATGGTAGCTCGAGTCGTTACCCACCTAGTACATACCCGTTATTCAACCGATTTTAAAATAAACTAGATATACACAACATAATAAGTGAATCTGTAGTCAATTGGTACTATCCATCCATTGTAGCTCGAGTCGTTATCCCTCCCCCCCCCCCCCCCCCCTAATACATACCCGTTACTCAACCCTTTTGCTTGGAAGAAAGCATAATTTACAGTCGACTGGCCCTTCCATTCCTCATGCAGTGCCCGAATGCTAGCTAATATGTCGGAAATTTGAAACGTGAAATTTTTTTTTGTATAGAGAACACGGAACGAAGTGTATTACTGGGTAGTAGGCAGCCTAGCAACAGGCTATTCGAAGGCCCAACCTACGTTGTCTTTCTTTCTTATCTCTCCTTTTCCTCCAAACCTAATTAAATCTCATTTCCTCCTAAAAAACTAAATCTTATTTTCCCATCTAAAAAAACTAAATCTTATTTTCTTTAGTTCCGCATAGCCGCCAGTCTTTAGCGACTTTGTAAACACCTTAGTAAGAGTCTAAAACTGCTCCATGGCGAAAACGGGAGGGGATAGAGTTGCTTCACCATAATGCTAGCTATTTTTATTTATTTTTGTTCTGAAACTGCTCTAACGGGCCTGTGCGGCGTGCCTGCCCGTCATGGGCAAAGCCCAACACGTGGCTAAACGACTTATGCTTGGCCCGTGACGCGCCTGTGACTATTTTTGGGCGGCAACATGAAGCCCACATACCAGCCTGCTTTTCTACGAAATCGTTAGAAAAAGGCTGACTTGCGCGAAGAGAAAGGAAATCGCTCCGGACGTGACAAGTGGCGCGCTGTGGTGCTAGAAAATCCATGGAAAGTGGTCTATCAGCTCGCCACGTGTCGCAAGGGGAAGCAAGGTGGGGATGAGGGATGAGAGAGAAGACAGATGTGGGCTCCGTTGCATCAGTTTTTCCCTTTATTTTCTAGATTCGTGTTTTCAAAATGAAATATCTTGAGAACCGTAAGTTCAAATTACGAACCGTTTCCACTTTTGAGATCCTTTTGTCGAGATCTTCAAAACTAGATCCCATGTTGATAGGGTTCGAGATACTTTTTTCCGTACTTTCAATACTACTATGATTGTACTTGTGGTGTGTACCTAACTGTACTCGTGTTTCAACTGATAAGTACTTTTGATTTTAGTGTATTTGGTGCAGTTTTCCCTTTACTCGGTAACTGTACTTCCTCGTGTGTGCGGCTGTACCTGTACTTACTCGTATGCGCGACTGTACCTGTTCTGTACATGTACTTGCTCGTGTGCATGACTGTACCGGCTTGTGTGCGCGACTGTACCTGCTTGTGTGTGTGACTGTACTTGTACTCGCCCGTGTGTTCAACTGTACTCGTGTGTTGTGCGCAAATGTACTCGTGCTATGTAGGCCTTGTACTCATCTTTCGCTGTACTTGTCCTACGCGCATAAGTGTACTCGTACTCGGTATGCACCTGTACTTGAGGTATTCACTAACTGTACTTGTACTTGTATTTTAATATCGTCACGTTGTATACGTAACTGCTTGGCGTGCATTATCTTTTTCTCATACTCTAGCTCGCTACTACTAGACGTACGTGCAGATACATGCAGAAGGTACATTCGCTTCATCGCTTGCATGGGCGCTGGCTAGCTAGCTAGCTACCTAGCGAATCCATCGATTGCTTGTTTTTTTCTTGTAGTTTGGCGAATCCATATCTAGTACTACTCCGTCTATAAATAGATGTCTGAGGTTTGACTAAATCTGGATGTATCTAGACACTAAATAGCGTCTAGATACATCCAGATTTAGAGAAATCTTAGACATCTATTTATGGACAGAGGTAGTACTTGGCTTGGACTTGGCCTAGTACTCGACGTCTCAACATCCGGACCACGTGCATAGTCGCTCGCTCGCGGAGGCTCGCCGTCGCGCGGTGGAATGACACGCGTCGCTCGCTCGTACATCGCGGCCCTTCTTAAAGGTCGGTCTCTAGGTAGTTCTACCCTTTTCTACGAAATCGTTAGAGCATCTCCACTCGTGCCCCCGTCGAGGCCCCGGGCGAGAGTTTTTTCCATCCGGACGGCGTAATTCGGTCCAGTCGCGCCCCCGGTTTCTCGTTTTCGTCCGGATTTGGCCCTTCATCCATCCGGCGAGCCCACGCCACCCCCGGCCCCCCGGGGAGCGCTCGGGGACTCCGGACGAAACGAAAGCGCGCGAAACGTTCCCACGCGTCCGGTGGCCCCAACTTGTCGGCGAGAGACACCGATCGTCGTCCTCATCGCATCGTCTTCCGCGCGGCTCGTAAAGCCTGCCGCTGGTCAGCATTCGCCGGACGCGTAGCTTCCACGCGGCGAGTTAATGTCGTCGCCTCGGTTTCATGCGCGCCTACCGCTATTTATCGCCGAACTACCCCGGCTGCCCGCATTCACCTCCTCGCTCGTCTTCCCCCAAATCATCCCCGAACTCGAAGGAACCAGCAATGGCGAACGACGGTGCGGCCAACAACGGCTTCGGCCGCCGCTCTCTCCACCAATGGGAGGGGCGACTCCTGCACGCGGCGGGCTACCACTGCGCCGCCGGACTTCCGCGCGCCGGGAGGCTGGAGGCCGAGCGCGGGCGGCGTGCCGATCCCGCCGCCGCCAACGGGTGGCGGCGCACTCGAAGCGGCGATCGAGGAGGTGCGCGTCACTCTCAGTGACGAGCGGCGCGCGGATCCGCGCTTCTTCCCCGACAACCACGAAGCGTGGGTCGCGTTCTTCCGGCGAAGGTACGAACGCGAACTCGCCGCTTACGGCGGCCCTCCTCCTCCTCCGGCAAGGAACAACGCCGCCGGCCGCCGCCCACCGGTGGAGCGCGCCCAACCGCACCCTCGAGAATGTGGTCGCGCACATCGAGGACGGGAACTCCCCGTCCCGGGGATGCCGCCGCCGGTGGCGGCTACCGTGTCGCGCCCGCACGGCGGTTCTCGGATACCGAGGAGGATGGCGCCGTCCTCTTCGTCGTCGGGCTCGAGATCGGCGTCTAGGTCCGGCGGGTCGACGCCGGCCACCGTCAAGAAGGAGTGGCCGTCTCCGGCCACCGTGAAGAAGGAGCCGACGTCTCCACCGCCGACCAGAGGGCGCAGCAGCGGCGCGCTCGTCATCCGCGACCAGCCCTCCTCGCCGCAACACGGGCGGAAGAGGAAGACGGCGAAGAATGTGGCCGCCGCGGCCGCCGCCAACCAGCTCGCCGAGGAGGAGGCGAAGCGCGCGGAGGACGCCGCGGTGGCGGAGGCGATCGCCGGGTCGGCCGAAGGACCCGGTGCCCACCGACCACGGCCTCCCCATCGACGCCGCGGCCGGAGTGGTCCGAGCGCGGCCCCGGGAGCGCCGGGAGGCGGAGCGGCAGCGGCGGATGTTGGATCTGGCCGCCGCGCGACAACTCGCCGCCCGCGCCGCCGCACCGCCGTCCTCGCGGAACGCCGCGCCTAGGGAGGTGATCAAGCTCGAGGAGAGCAGCGACGACGACATCTACCGGCCGCCGCCTCCACGCGCCGGCGACGCTGGCCGGGGCACGAGCCGGCCGGTACGAGGCGCCGCCGCCCCAGGACGACGCCGGCTCCAGCGACGACGACGACGGCGGCGACTACACGACCTTCTACCGCCATTTCGGCATATAGGAGGCCGCTTTTAGTTTTAGTATTAGTTTGTCAATCGCCGAATTCAAATATATGTACGAATTCGGCCTATTTATGTACGAACTCGCCTCTATATGTTAAATATCATTAAATTTCGCTTATGTTTGAACGAATTCGCCTATTTTGTCTGAATTCATCGTATTACATTGCATCCATCCTGGGCTCGCGGCTGGGAAAATGGGTCTCCCCACGCCAAATCTTCCTCCAATCCGGACGAAAATTTCGCCGGATTTGGGCGTGGGGAGCCCAAACGAGTGGGGATGCTCTTAGAAAAAGGCCGACCTTCGCGAAGGGAAAGGAAATCGCTCCGGACGTGACAAGTGGCGCGCTATGGTGCCAGAAAATCCATGGGAAGTGGTCTATCTACTCGCCACGTGTCGCGAGGGGAAGTAAGGTGGAGATGAGGATGAGAGAGAAGACAGAGGTGGGCTGCGTTGCATCAGTTTTTCCCTTTATTTTCTAGATTCGTGTTTTCAAAATGAAATATCTTGAGAACCGTAAGTTCAAATTACGAACTGTTTCCACTTTTGAGATCCTCGCGTCGAGATCTTCAAAACTAGATCCCATGTTGATAGGTTTTGAGATACTTTTTTCCGTACTTTCAATACTACTATGATTGTACTTGTGGTGTGTACCTAACTGTACTCGTGTTTCAACTGATAAGTACTTTTGTTTTTAGTGTATTTGGTGCAGTTTTTCCCTTTACTCGGTAACTGTACTTCCTCGTGTGTGCGGCTGTACCTGTATTTACTCGTATGCGCGACTGTACCTGTTCTGTACATGTACTTGCTCGTGTGCATGACTGTACCTGCTTGTGTGCGCGACATGCACTGCTTGTGTGTGATCTGTATTGTATCTCGCCGTGTGTTAATCGTATCTTCGTGTGTTGTGCGCAAGTGCACTCGTGCTATGTAGGCCTTGTACTCATCTTTCGGTGTACTTGTCCTACGCGCATAAGTGTACTCGTACTCGGTATGCACCTGTACTTGAGGTATTCACTAACTGTACTTGTACTTTAATATCGTCACGTTCTATACCATAATTCGTTCGCTTATTATAACATAACCAGGTCTTAATTCGTTCGCTTATTATACCATAAATAAATAACCAGGCTAGCACGGTGTTTCCATCGTTGCTTCACCATGGCATGATCGTGAGTTCGAACCCCAGTGGTCTCCGGTTGTACAATTTCTTTTGAAGCCTGAACAAATTTAAACTTAAAGAATTTGAATTTGAACAACTTAGTAAACTCAAACTAATTATTTTTTCAGATTCACAAAAATCAAATTCGAAAATTTTCTAGACTGAAAATTTACTCGAAATTTAAAATAAAATTGCTCAAATTTCAAAATTGCTCGAATTTGAAATTTTCTTGAATTTGAAAACGATGTTCAAAGCAGAAAATTGTTCAGATTCAAAAAATGATCAGATAAAAAATATTCGAATTTGTAAATTTTCTTAAATTTAAAAATTATTTGAATTCGAAATTTGCTTGAATTTGAAAAAATATGTTCAAAACAGAAAACGAAAAAACAGAAAAATATAAAAAAAATAAAAAGGAAAAGGAAAAGCGAAAAAAGAAGAAGAAAGAAAAAACCGCCCGAACCAGAAAAAACCGAAGAAAAACAAAAAATGATAACAACCATATGCTCCAAAGAGCGATAGTAGAAATCATGTTTCGTGTCACACAACTGTCCTTGAGCAACCATGGTTTAAAAATATCAGCAAAGTTTCAGGTGGTTCAGTATCAAAAATTTCAGCATAGCATGTCAAAAACTTTCTCTACAAGACTACAACAACACAATTAAAGAAAATACGCTGGACATATAGTCTCTTATTCTTCGCAATATAGACATGTCTTATCGTCTAAAACTCTATGTTTGTTCAGATTATCACCTGTTAGAATTTTGTTGTTGTTAGAATACATATACAAACTTAGAAATAGACGAGGGCTCATAGATCCAAACAGATTAATCTCTTTCATAAGAATCACATATCACAGTAGAACTAAGAGTTCATCCCGAAGTGTCATTAAGATGGTATCAGTACTCCTACGAAACATAACCTTAAAGTATATACCAATCCAAACCTGCGACAACGAAGGTTGTTTTTGACTAGATAAAAAATAGTCCAAAAAAATAAATCCTGAACCAAAGATCATGTCAAAAGCTAAATTATCACTATTGCAATTTTCCAACAGTAAAAAAATCTAGGGGTAGCTCACGGTGCAAGCGGGAGTGGGCCGTCCGTGGCGCCGCAAATTTGAGCCCATCTAGCTACACACGTGGGCATCCACAGAAATTGGAGAAAAAGAAGTGGCCTATGCGGCCCGGCCCACAGTTGCTGCATCGCTTCGCCTTTCCCAGATCGACCAAGACGATAGGATTGGTCTTCTCCTTCGGCTCCGCCAGCCGCCATAGCCGCCCTTCGTCATCCATCTCCGGCTCCGGGGTCCTCTCCTGACATAGGCATCCCAAATGGGCCTGCCGAAGATAGTACCCGGGGTTTACTGAAGGCCCATTACTCGAAGAATAAGAAGATTCGGAAGCCCAAGATATATTAAGGAAAGATAGAGTTGTAATAGGAAGTGTTATTTGTAATCTGGCGGGATGAGTTAGAAACCGTCCCGGACTCTGTAAACTTGTGTATTACGAAATCCTCGGCTCCACCTCCTATATAAGGGGGAGTCGAGGGACAAAGAAAGAATCGAATCTATTGTCAACAGAACCCTAGTTTTCATAATCGTCGAGCACTTTTCGGCTGAAACCTTCGAGATCTACTTGCCCTCTACTTCTAACAAAACCCTAGTCTACAATCTGTAGGCATTGACAAAGTAATCCTTTGTCATCTCCCTCTGTGGTCTTGGTGTTGTTGGCCTGCTATATTCATGGCCTGAATGCCCAACGAGACCGGGGGAGAATTTTGTGGCTTCAATGCATGGCCAACGGGTGGTGAGGCGCAAGCTCACTCCCCTCCGGTCTGATTGGCGAAAGCGGTGGCTCCTCCATGGAGTTATCCTCTCTTAGATATGTCCACGGGAAACCTTTGTTATTGGTTCTTTGGAACTGCTTCTGAAGAAATTCTTGCAGAGTGGGTGTCAGTTCCCAAGGTCGGATACTCTATTTATTCCTGTAATTGTCAAGTTCCGGGGGGGAGGGGTGCAGTTCAGGTATTGGAGAGAAAGATGATAGGCACCATTGTTTGAGAGAGAAAGATCAAGTGAAACCATGAAACTAGGGTCCTTTGTTCCTATGAGAGTAAGCATCCGTCGTGTCCTCTTGCATTTAGAGGATTGGTACACTCCATTTTTTGTTTTGTTTTTTTAGTTTCAAGCATTATGTTAAACCTATTTGTTACTTTGTTTTATTTAGTGCATAGACAACTAGAGTTGTCACACTATGGTTTGATGCTCATACTTTCACATTGATAGGTGCTACAGTGATCCCCTGCTCTTGGGATTATAAAAAATATCATATTTATACGGCATGTCACCAAGTACATAATGTCATGTCCACTGATGTTATTACATAATATCTAGAAATAAGTCTTAGATTCTAACTTACAAAGGAAAAACAAACAACACATCTTGGTTGCATCATCGCCTTGACAACAAAATGTAGAAGGAATTTATTGCATCATCTTCCTAACACCATAAGCCTACGATCCCCATCGGGCTCAGTCCATAAAGTCACGCCTTATTTTATTTATAAAGAAAATATATTGCTATCTTGGAGATACCAATTGCACTCAGCCACCAACAAGGATGCACACATTCAAGAAAGAAAATAAAAGGGGGAAAAAGACAAATCCACGGTGAACAATCACTCGTAGCAACAACACTCTAACCACCACTACAAACAACACCCTACTGTAAACGAGGATCTCTAGATTCAACGCCTCAACGAAGGAAATAATGCACACTTGTTAAGTTGCCTTGTGGAAAATCTTAGGTTTTCACCATGGAGAAAGTCCGAGTTTCCAAAACAACGCTCTAACAAGGTCATTGCCAGGTACAACCAATAAAGACCAGACCTAGCTTGAGTTTCACCCTGGAAATCTTGACTCAGTACTCGTGGAGCTCCACCAAAATTGAAATCCCAAGTGTTGACACCCCCAATTGTTGAGGTCATTGCTGCAAATCACAAATCACTAGGCTCATGGGCACCGCGTGTGCGGTTTGTGCAGGAAAAGTCCCACAGCCACGCCCCCACAACATCATGTGAAGAAATTTCTTCATCAAATCAAGGATCCCGCCTCCGTTGGTACCTTATGGCCTTCCAATTGTAGCCATCTTGACATTCCCCGCCTCTTCCAAGACCATGGAAATTTCAACTTTGACATGTCCTGTGGAGTCAATTGAAACCAAAGCTTCACAATGTGCCCCCTTGAAGCCCCCACATGCTGATGTTTGTGGACGTGCCCGGCCGGATCCCCTCCAATCCAGGGATCCAAGAGAACTTTGCCAATTCGTTAAAACCGTTAGTGGAGGAATTTGGAACTCATTGACAACCTAATCGGAGGTGCCTGGCAACAGCAGAATAGCGAGTTTGATGGAAGAGGACTGCTAGGGCCTCCCTACATGCTTTCTTCTGGAAGCGGTGGCACGGGAAAGGCTCATCTGCACCGGCCATCCACCAACAATGATGTGTGATGGCATCGGTGTCCCAATACGTGGAGTCTGAGGATCCGCGCTGGCTCAAGCCGACCCAAGCCGCAACCGCCAACCCCCGTGTGACGGCCGCCGCCGCACTACTAGAAAATGCCTAATCAGTGGCGCACCAGATATGGTCATCAATGGCGCACCAGGGTGCGCCACTACTATCACGCCACTGCTAATGGTTAGCAATGTCGCACCTGTGGTGCGCCGCTGGTAATCCTAGTACCAGTGGCGCACCTCGTGGCGCGCCACTGCTAACCATACTGGTGCGCCACTTGTGCCACTGTTATTTCTTTGGGTGCTCCATTGCTAACTTGTAGAGGTGCGCCACTGCTATCTTTTGGGGTGTGCCACTGCTATCCTCTAGGAGTGCACAACTGCTATCTTTTGGGGAGTGCCACTGCTATCTTTTGGGGAGCGCCACTGCTATCTTTTGGGGAGTGCCACTGCTATACTGAGTAGTGTGCCACTGATGTGCTATTAGGTGCGCCACTGCTAATAATTCGAATGTTTAAATTTAATTTGATTTTCTGGTATTTGAACAGGTTACACAATACATCACAACACATCATATGCAGATTGCAATACATTATACATAGACAAAATTGATTGTATCAGTAGCAAAACAGTAATAGCACGATCTCAATCATCATAGTTCTTCACATTAGCCTCCAAATTCAAAGTAGCGATCACAAAGTTCAAATATTAGACAAGTTATGGTCTTGAGATCGAGTAGTAGAGTTGTCGTCACGTTTACAAGGTCGATCATCTAAACTACCATCAAATAGAAAGAGCTGCAATCACTACGAGCATCATCGTGGTGGAACTGGTCTTCATCAGGTTCCTCCTCCGCTCCCCCCTCTGTCCCGCTAGATAGCGCACATATCTGTCTTCGGCCTCCGCTCTAGTGGTACCATTTGTAATTTTTACCGCTAAATGGTGAACATGTCTCTGACACCCCTCCCAGCCATCGTAGACTCCGGGAACCTTGCCCTTGTACACAACATACGATAGCATCTCTCTATATATCCACAAGCCAATGAAACATTAGTATCAGTATCAAATTTTAGAGACACACACAAAACAAAAAAAGATGGTGCTAGGTGTAATCCTAGGTCTTTGCAAAGAATAAGAGCGAACTCCAATACGAGCCAAGTAGTATGAACTAAATAGCATGCCTCATATTTTGTTGGTCGAAACAAATATTAATATTCAGGGATGGTGTAAGCGAGGCCAAGTATAGGATGCACAAGAGATTGATATTTGTGCCATCACACCAGACTCCCTTGCGCCACCCCCGAGTGCACGGGTGACCAAATATTTTAATCATCAGCGAACTCAAATACGAGCCAAGTAGTATCAACTAAATAACATGCCTCATACTTTGTTGGTCGAAACAAATATTAATATTCTGGGATGACGTAAGTGAGACCAAGTAGGATGCACAAGAGATTGATATTTGTGCCATCACACCAGGCTCACTTTCGCCGCACCCGAGTGTAGTGACCAAACATTTTAATCATCGGCAAACTCAAATACGAGCCAAGTAGTATCAACTAAATATCATGTCTCATACATTATTGGACAGAACAAATATTAACATTTAGGGAGGGCATAAGTGAGACCAGGTAGGATGCACAAGAGATTGATATTTGTGCCATCACACCAGGCTCACTTGCCCCCACCCCCCGAGTGTTGTGACCAAACAGTTTAATCATCAGCAAACTCAAATACAAGCCAAGTAGAATCAATCAAATAGCATGCCTCATGCTTTGTTGGTTGAAACAAATATTAACATTCAGGGACGGCGTAAGTGAGACCAAGTAAGATGCGGAAGAGATTGATATTTTTGCCATCACACCAGGCTCACTTGTGCCGCCCCCCGAGTGTAGTGACCAAACATTTTAATCATCAGCACTCTAAAAGACCAAAGTAAATGGAATGAAAAGGCCTCATATAATGACACACACAAAACAAAAGGAGAATCGCAAGACCAAATCAAATGCGCAAGAAATTTGCATCGACATATGAAATGGTCTTACACTATCCTTTTGTCATTCGATGGTGCTAGTTGTAATCATCATCCAATGCAATTAATTAAGAAGTGCCAACTCAAATACGAGCCAAGTAGTATCAACAAAGTAGCATGCCTCATACTTTGTGGTCAAAAAAATTATTAACATCCAAGGACGGCGTAAGTGAGACCAATTAGGATGCACAAGATATTGATATTTGTGCCATCACACCAGACTCACTTGCGCCGCCCAGAGTGTAGTGACCAAACATTTTAATCATCAGCGCTCTCTCGAAGAAAGACCAAAATAAACGAAGAAGGCCAACTCAAATATGAGCCAAGTAGGATCAACTAAATAAATGCCTCATACTTTGTTGGTCGAACCAAATATTAACATTTAGAGATGGAGTTAGTGAGGCCAAGTAGGATGCACAAGTTGTGCCATCACACCGGGCTCACTGGCACCACCTCCAAGTGTAGTGACCAAAATTTTTAATCATCATCAAGTGCAAATAAAATTAAAGACCAAATCAAATACACAAAATGACTGCCAAAACAAAAGAGCCATACAAGTTCACAAACATAGCATCACTAGTAATTAATAGCATCGATTACATATAAGTTCAACGACCATCGAAACTAAAGAGACATGCAGGTTCATTACCGGATAAAGATTACAACACAAACTCGTCGATAGTTCAGAACTACATAACTAGGCAAGCATCAAGACTTTCTACTCGGCTCAGGGGGCGTAGCGTGGATCTAGCCGCCACCTTTCGTCATGGTCATCCATGGGCGGTAGTTGTCACCCTGAATTTGTATCATTGAGTCTATCTCGCTGTTAGATGGCTGATAGCCGTTCTAGAACTCCCCCAAGCTACGAAAGACATCTTTATAGATGATCTCACAAAACTCTAATTGGATGCGGCAGAAATCTTGTTTGATGCTGTCGTACTAGATCCGCGACAAGCGTGTGGCCTAATCTATGAGATGATCTGGTAGCGTAAGCTGCTGGTGGTCTAGTATGAACACCCCCATGTGATGGAGGGCGTAGTAGTCATCCTTCTTACTGCAAGGCGGCTTCTTGACGCAAGAGAATTTTGTTACTTGGCTGAACACGTGCTTGTCGTACCTAGAATTTGGCCTCTCCATGATGCCTCCAGCTTTGACGTAGCCATTGAAAGAATCATCAATAACTTTTTTTTTTGATATTTGTGTAGTCTGTACTGGACTCTGTCCGCGTCGAAATATGTGGCCATGGAATATTTCGAGCATATGGAGATGAGTATGCAGTATTTACCTCTGTGCAAAACAGAGAATTTTTAAGAACAGAATGATCGAAATCTAAGAAATCATATGTTACGACGATGAGGGGATGACTTACTCGGGAAAGTAAGGCACGAGGATGTTATCCTTATTCCGATTCGCCAGAATTAAGCCTTGGAGGTATTCACTCGCGACTTGCCGGTCCCCAACGTCTGAAAACTGATTGGCACGTATGTAGAAGGGGTCAATTCGCGATGCCCGGGGTATCGTTTCTAATGATCCGCATCGCCATACCGAACGAGTATAGGCGAAGGAAGGTGTAGTGCAGTCAATGAATGTTTAACATAGCGAAGATGCATCATACCACAGGAAGATCTGTTGCCCGACGGTGCTATAACGACAAAGCCCAAGCCCAAGGTGGTGAGGACATCCCAGCTACTACACCACTACCTCCGTCATTGCAAGATGAAGACGAAGCTACTGTGAAGCTCAAGTCCAATGAAGTCAGGATTGGACCAATGACATGAGCTCGTGCGAAGCTACTTAAGCAACAGGTGAAATTTTTCCTATGTGATACTTTGATCGATGAGAACTTTATACTACCTAAGTCATATTACTTATGTATGATCAGGTATGAAGAGGAAGCAAGCATCGCACGAGGAGGAGAGGAGCAGCTGGACAAGAAGATGGACGTGAAGCTGGACATGGAGCTGGACATGAAGACATCCCATGGACGCGCGAGGGAGGAGCGGGAGGAATGCGCGAGAGGAGGAGATCCAGCTCAGGCCGGCGCCAGGCCCGGTCAGACCGGCCGTGACACCGGGATGCCCGGTCTCAGCCCCGGTTCGACCGGCTGCCACGCCGGACCAGCCCGGTCCAAACCGGGTTCCACGCTTGTGCCAACCGGGTGACTATCCAGTAAGCCCGGCACCATCGCCCGGTCACCACCCGGCGCCACACCCGGTTTCGACCGGATGGCCCGGTCCCAGGCCCGGTCGACCGGTCCCCAGACCGGCCGAGTCCGAGTCTGTCTCGACCAGATCTATTCTGGGTCAGTTATTTTTGTATCTTTTCGACCTGAGGTCGTCCTGAACCCCTATATAAGTGCCCAGGACGCCCCCAAATTAGGTTTAGACCACGTTTAAGATAAACCCTAGTTCATAGTTGATTGCTTTGCAACTCTATTGCATCTATACACCATATTTCATCGATTTGGTGTTGAACCCCTGAAAGTCTTGTGTGATCTGTTGTTCCATTGGGAATTAGACGGTTGCAACTTACCGCTTCGTGGTCGGCGGGTACGTGCGCAAGTGTGTGGAGTTGCGAATATCTTGCAGGGTTGAGAGCTATTGCATTGGCGACAGGGATCGATCGAGAGACTCGACAATGTCATATAAGTTATCATCCACTTCATCATCGTGTATCTCCACTATGTTCATCCCGTGATCATCATCACCACCGTTGCTTACTGAGAAGATCGGGCCACCCCTTATCATCTTGGTATCAGATTTCAGTGTTTCCTCGGTAAGCCATCCACAATCCACCCCATATTTGAGTTGTGAGTGTTTCCTATCCAGAAAAAGCCATAAAAAGTTAGGGTTAGGGTTTGCCATAGCCTTAGATTGCACTAATTTCAAGTTTTAGTTGCTTTTCGTAGTTGTTTTTTTTTGTGTATCTTTTTCTTCCATCTAGTATTGTTAGGGTTTGAGTCTCCGCTATCATCTAGTTTTAGTTTTTGGTTTCTCCGAGTCCACATAGCGTACAGTGTGCTTGTTCCCAACCATAGCCACAGCCTTTCGATATAAAGTGACTAGGAACTTTCCCAGAAGAGACTAGTTTTACCGCTCAACAGGTTGCTCGTTAGGGTTTTGCTGCTTTGCAATTTCTGTTGGCCGTGTTATCAAGGAGTTGAGTCAGAAAATAAAAAAAAATAGAATAGAAGCAAAAATAGCTACATAGATGCGTGTGTTACAAAAAGAAAAATCCAAAAAAAAAGTGAAGTGCTAGAAATATTCAAGTGAAGGCCTAGTTTACTTTTCTGCACCTGTAGTTGAGCAATCTTGTGCTTGTTTCGTTGAGCTTTGCTAGTGTCTCTCGAGTGCATTGCAACCTTTCATCCATATAGTTGCATTGCCACATTTATCACCTTGCGTGAGTATCATTGGTTGTTTACGGTCAGCGCTAGAGCTTCTTATTGGTGCAAATAGGTAGCCTACCTACAGCCCCACATATATCCTGTTTTGTCGTGTGATTGTTCTTATACCCTTGATATTCGCTTCGCTACATCCGTGCACTAGTTGTTACTACAAGTGGTAAGCAACACTAATTTACTTTGGAACGGTAAGATTTCCTTTTCTTATCAGTTTTGAGTGAGTTGTGAGAGTACCACCACATATATTTTTGATTTAGTGCACTAACCTACTAACCATGTCTGCTAGTGATGTCAAAACTGTTAACCAGGAAAACAAGAATTCCGCTGATATAATGACATGGAAGGAGTATGAAGCTCTTCATAATGAGATGCGACGTGAATTCCGCACTCAGGATGATGAGCTTAGGGGGTCTGTTCAAGAGATCTCCCAGAAGCTGGATGCTACTAATGAGACCGTCACTACAATGACCGATCAAATGACGGATATCTAGCGAAGTCTTCAAGCTTTGCAACTAGCTGTTGATAATCTCACACAACAACAGCAACAAGAAGATGAAGACCCTGAGATCCAGGATGAAGCTCGCGGTGTTGGTCGTGGTAACCGTGGTCGTGGTTTTGTTGAACTCAGAGCTCGCCGTGTCCCTCCACAACAACATGACGATGGTTTGGGTAAGCCCAAGTTCTCCATACCCAAGTTTGAAGGAGGAGCTGATGTTGAAGAATACCTCACTTGGGAGCTGAAGATTGAGAAGTTATGGCGCTTACATGACTATACTGAAGACAGGAAGGTGAAACTCGCTTCCTCAGAATTTGATGGTTATGCATTGCGTTGGTGGGATGGAGTTACACGTGCTCGTCAAGAGGACAACGAGTTGCCAGTTCTTACATGGCGCGAGATGAAGGCCATTATGCAAGCTCGTTTTGTCCCCACCAATTATTTGTGTACAATATACGACAAGTTGACCCTATTGAGACAAGGTGTGAAGACTGTTGATGTTTATTTCATGGAGATGGAGATGCTTATGCAGTGTGGTCGTGTCCGTGAGTCACTTGAGATGACAATGCAGCGTTTTCTACATGTCTTGAAGTATGATATCAAAGGCATTGTTCGTCATCACAGTTACACCACTATGAATGAGTTGCTACATCATGCTAGAGAAGCTGAAGCACAGTTGGCTGAAGAAGCTCAAATCAAAGGTCGTGCTATGGGAGCTGGGCGTTACACGCCTAGGGCGCCCCAACCTTCGGCGCCGACGCCATCTTCGCACTCCGCACCTTACTGTACTCCGTCTAGCAAGCCGGTCTCCAATGTGTCCAACGCAAAGAAGTCCGAATCTACTGCAAGTACGAGTGGTTCTAGCATGTCTACTACGCGCCACCGTGATATGAATTGCCATACATGTGGAGGCAAGGGTCACTTCAAGAGAGATTGTCCTAACCGCAAGGTCATGATTATTAATGAGGACAACGAGTTTGAGACTAGAGATGATGTTGATCCAAATGCTCCAGAAGATGATGACTATGACAGTGATGGTGTAGATGCTTTTCCGTCTGAAGCTCGCACTATTGTTGTGTCACAGCGTGCGCTTAATGTGCAGCCGAGTGCATCTACTCAACGTTGCAATTTGTTCCAAACAAAGGCACTAGTTGGTCCTGATAAAGCTTGCAAGGTCATTATTGATGGTGGAAGTTGTCGCAATCTAGCAAGCAAGGAGTTGTGTGCCAAGCTGAAATTGAAGTATCTACCGCACCCTGATACGTCGCAAACGTATCTATAATTTCTTATGTTCCATGCTACTTTTATTACAATACTTGAATGTTTTATACATACTTTACAGCATTATTATACATTTTCCGGCACTAACCTATTAACAAGATGCTTGAAGTGCCGATTCTGTCGTTTTCTGCTTTTTTTGGTTTCAGAAATCCTAGTAAGGAAATATTCTCGGAATTGGACGAAATCAATGCCCAGGGGCCTATTTTTACACGAAGCTTCTAGAAAACCGAAAGGGAGACGAAGTGGGGCCACGAGGTGGCCAGACACCAGGGCGGCGCGGCCCAGGCCCTGGCCGCGCGGCCCTATTGTCTGGGCCCCTCGCGTCGCCCCCTGACCTACCCTTCCGCCTACTTAAAGCCTCCGTCGCGAAACCCCCTGTACCGAGAGCCACGATACGGAAAACCTTCCGGAGACGCCGCCGTCGCGAATCCCATCTCGGGGGATTCAGGAGATCGCCTCCGGCCCCCTGCCGGAGAGGGGAATCATCACCGGAGGGGCTCTACATCATCATGCCCGCCTCCGGATTGATGCGTGAGTAGTTCATCCTTGGACTATGGGTCCATAGCAGTAGCTAGATGGTTGTCTTCTCCGCTTGTGCTATCATTGTTATAGATCTTGTGAGCTGCCTAATATGATCAAGATCATCTATTTGTAATGCTACATGTTGTGTTTGGCGGGATCCGATGAATATAGAATATTATGTTAAGTTGATTATCAATCTATCATATATGTGTTGTTTATGTTCTTGCATGCTCTCCGTTGCTAGTAGAGGCTCTGGCCAAGTTGATACTTGTAACTCCAAGAGGGAGTAATTATGCTCGATAGTGGGTTCATGCCTCCATTTAATGCGGGATAGTGACGAGAAAGTTCTAAGGTTGTGGATGTGCTTGTTGCTACTAGGGATAAAACATTGATGCTTTATCTAAGGATATTTGTGTTGATTACATTACGCACCATACTTAATGCAATTATCTCGTTGTTTACAACTTAATACCGGAAGGGGTTCGGATGATAACCTCGAAGGTGGATTATTTAGGCATAGATGCATGCTTGGATAGCGGTCTATGTACTTTGTCGTAATGCCCTGATTAAATCACATAGTAATCATCGTTGATATGTATTGAATCTTTATTTGTCAATTGCCCGCCTGTAATTTGTTCACCCGAGCATGTTAGTTATCTTATTGGAGAGACACCTCTAGTGAACTGTGGACCCCGGTCCATTCTTTTACATCTGAATACATTCCACTGTTTTTACTGTTCTTTGCAAACAAACACCATCTTCCACTCGATACGTTTAATCCTTTGTTTTCAGCAAGCCGGTGAGATTGACAACCTCACTCTTACGTTGGGGCAAAGTACTTTGATTGTGTTGTGCAGGTTCCACGTTGGCGCCGGTTTCACTGGTGTTGCGCCGCACTACACTCCTCCACCAACAACCTTCACGTGCTTCTTGGCTCCCTACTGGTTCGATAACCTTGGTTTCTTTCTCGAGGGAAAACTTGCCGCTGTGCGCATCATACCTTCCTCTTGGGGTTCCCAACGGACGTGTACATCTACGCGCATCAAGCACTTTTTCCGGCGCCGTTGCCGGGGAGATCAAGACACGCTCGCAAGGGGAGTCTCCACTTCCAATCTATTTACTTTGTTTTTGTCTTGCTTTATTTTATTTACTACTTTGTTTGCTGCACTTAAACAAAACACACAAAAATTAGTTGCTAGCTTTACTTTATTTACTGTCTTGTTCTCTATATCAAAACACAAAAAAAATTAGTTACTTGTCTTTATTTGCTTAGTTTATTTTACTACTGCTATAATGGGTACTCCTGAAAATACTAAGTTGTGTGACTTCACTAGCACAAATAATAATGATTTTATATGTACTCCTATTGCTCCACCTGCTACTACGATGCAGAATTCTATGAAATTAAACCTCGCTTTACTCGAATCTTGTTATGAGAGAGCAATTTTCCGGTGTTAGTACCGATGATGCTGCTGCCCATCTTAATAATTTTGTTGAACTTTGTGAAATGCAAAAGTATAAGGATATACATGGTGATATTATAAAACTGAAATTGTTTCCTTTCTCATTAAGAGGAAGAGCTAAAGATTGGTTGCTATCTTTGCCTAAAAATAGTATTGATTCATGGACTAAATGTAAAGATGCTTTTATTAGTAAATATTATCCTCCTGCTAAGATTATATCTTTGAGAAGTAGCATAATGAACTTTAAACAATTTGATAATGAACATGCTGCTCAAGCATGGGAGAGAATGAAATCTTTGGTAAAGAATTGCCCAACCCATGGACTGACTACTTGGATGATCATCCAAACCTTTTATGCAGGATTGAATTTTTCCTCAAGGATCCTATTGGATTCAGCTGCTGGAGGTACTTTTATGTCCATCACCCTGGGCGCCGCAACTAAATTACTTGATGATATGATGATCAATTACTCTGAATGGCACACTCGAAAGAACTCCTCAAGGTAAGAAGGTAAATTCTGTCGAAGAAACCTCTTCTTTGGGTGATAAGATTGATGCTATTATGTCTATGCTTGCAAATGGTAGATCTCATATTGATCCTAATAATGTTCCTTTAGCTTCATTAGTTGCTCAAGAAGAAAATGTTGATGTGAATTTTATTAAGAACAATAATTTCAACAACAATGCTTATAGGAATAATTATGGTAACAACAACTATAGGCCATATCCTTCTAATAATAGTAATGGTTATGGTAATTCTTATGGTAATTCTTACAACAATAATAAGAGTGTACCCCCTGGTCTTGAAGTGATGTTTAAAGAATTTATTAGTACACAAACTGCTTTCAATAAAACTGTTGAAGAAAAGCTTGATAAAATTGATATTCTTGCTTCTAAGGTTGATAGTCTTGCTCTTGATGTTGATCTTTTAAAATTGAAAGTTATGCCTGAGAAAGTTGAAGATGCTAGGTTTGCTAAAACAAATGCCATCCAAGTTAGAATTAATGATAATATTAGAATGTTGGCTGAATTGCATGCTAGGTGGGATAGAGAAGAAAAAGAAAAACTTGCTAAAGAGAATAATGTAGCTAAAGTGTGGACTATTGCCACCACTAGTAATGTTGATTCTTCACATGTTGCTGCACCTCCTACTATCAATGGTAAAATAATTGGTGTTGGCAATGTTTCTACTCCTAGTACAAAGAGCGCAAAATTGCCTGAAATTGCTGAAACTGCTGTTTGTGATAAAACTGCTGAAATTTTTCGAAATATTGGTGACAATGATTCCATTGCTGTAGAACATAATGGTTTAGATTTTGATGATTGTCATATCTCTGAAGTTATAAAGTTCTTACAAAAACTTGCTAGAAGTCCCAATGCTAGTGCTATAAATTTAGCCTTTACAAAACATATTACAAATGCTCTCATTAAAGCTAGGGAAGAGAAATTAAAACTTGAAGCTTCTATTCCTAGAAAGTTAGAAGATGGTTGGGAGCCCATCATTAAGATGAAATTTAATGACTTTGAATGTAATGCTTTATGTGATCTTGGTGCAAGTATTTCTGTTATGCCTAAGAAAATTTATGATATGCTTGACTTGCCACCATTGAAGAATTGTTATTTGGATGTTAATCTTGCTGATAATGTTAAAAAGAAACCTTTGGGGAGGATTGATAATGTGTGCATTATGGTTAACAATAACCTTGTCCCCGTTGATTTTGTTGTCTTGGATATTGAATGCAATGCATCTTGTCCTATTGTGTTGGGAAGACCTTTTTTTCGAACAGTTGGTGCTGTTATTGATATGAAGGAAGGTAATATTAAATATCAATTTCCTCTCAAGAAAGGTATGGAACACTTCCCTAGAAAGAGAATGAAGTTTCCTTTTGATTCTATTATTAGAACAAGCTATGATGTTGATGCTTCTTCTCTTGATGTTACTTGATTTGCACTTTCTGCGCCTAGCTGAAAGGCGTTAAAGAAAAGCACTTCTTGGGAGATAACCCAAGTTTTATTTTATTTACTGTATTGTTGAGTCTTGGAAGTTGTTTACTACTGTAGCAACCTCTCCTTATCATGTTTTTGTGCCAAGTAAAGTTTTTTGGGATCGCTGCGCAGAAACAGCATTGCTGTCTGTCACGAATTCTCGCAGAAGTCTCTGTAAAAAAATCGAAAAAATCTGCAAAATTACGAGCATGATCCTCATATATGTACGTAACTTTAATTAGTTTTGAGTTTTTCCATTTGAGCAAGTTAAGTGCCCCTGCCAGGTTCATCTTTACGGACTGTTCTGTTTTTGATAGATTCTGTCTTTTATTTCGCATTGCCGCTTTTGCTATGTTGAATGAGTTTCTTTGTTCCATTAACTTTCAGAAGCTTTGTGCAATGTCCAGAAGTGTTTAGAATGATTGTGTCACCTCTGAATATGTGAATTTTTGGTTATGCACTAACCCTCTAATGAGTTTGCTTGGAGTTTGTGTGAAGGAAGTTTTCAAGGGTCAAGAGAAGAGGATGATATACTATGATCAAGAAGAGTGAAAGGTCTAAGCTTGGGGATGCCCCGGTGGTTCATCCCTGCATATTTTAAGAAGACTCAAGCATCTAAGCTTGGGGATGCCCAAGGCATCCCCTTCTCCATCGACAACATTATCAGGTCACTTCTAGTGAAACTATATTTTTATTCCGTCACATTCTTATGTTCTTTACTTGGAGCGTCGATTTGTTTTTATTTTTGTTTGGTTTGAATAAAGTTGGATCCAACCATCCTTATATTGGAGATATTACGCTCCGCTTTTTCATATGGAACACTTGTGTTCTTATTTGTGCTTTAATGTTCATGGCGAAGTCTAATTGCTTCGTTAGATTGCTATTTGGTTGGAATCGGAAAATGCTGCATATGGTTTGGTAAATTTGGCAATTGTTTGAGCTCTCATTAGATCATGTTTAAGCTCTTGCATCATGTAGTTTAATCTATTAGTGAAGAACTACCGTAGAGATTGTTAAATTTTGTTTGTATGATTGTTCTCTCTAAGTCTAGATATTTTCGGGTAAAGTGTTTGAACAACAAGGAAGACAGTGTAGAGCCTTATAATGCTTGCAATATGTTCTTGTGTGAGTTTTGCTGTACCTGTTCATACTTGTGTTTGCTTCAAACAACCTTGCTAGCCCAAACCTTGTACTGAGAGGAAATGCTTCTCGTGCATCCAAACACCTTGAGCCAAACTCCATGCCATTTGTGTCCACCATATCTACCTACTATGTGGTATTTTTCTGCCATTCCAAAGTAAATTACTTGAGTGCTACCTTTAAAATTTCATTCCTCTACCTTTACAATATAGAGCTCATGGGACAAATAGCTTAAAAACTATTGTGGTGATGAATATGTAGTTATGTGTCTTAATTCTTATAAGTTGCTTGTTGAGCGGTAACCATGTTTTCTGGGGACGCCATCAACTTTATCTTTGTTGGATATCATGTGAGATGCTATGCATGTTCGTCTTGTCTGACGTAAGTGGACTTCATGATCAAATGGTTTGAGTATGCATATGTTAGAGAAGAACATTGGGCCGCTAACTAAAGCCATGTATCATGGTGGAAGTTTCAGTTTGGACATACAACCTCAATATCTTATGAGAATATTAACTATTGTTGAATGCCTAAGCATTAAAAAGAGGAGTCCATTATCTGTTGTCTATGTTGTCCCGGTATGGATGTCTAAGTTGAGAATAATCAAAAGCGAGAAATCCAATGCGTGCTTTCTCCTTAGACACTTGTACAGGCGGCATAGAGGTACCTCTTTGTGACACTTGGTTGAAGCATATGTCATGTGATGATAATCCGTGTTTCCGAGCTAAGTAGGACAAGGTGCGAGCACTATTAGTACTCTATGCATGAGACATGCAACTTGTAGGAAGTATTATGCATAGCACATATGAATTATTACTACCGTTGACAAAATTGTTTCTTTGTTTTCAAAACAAAAGCTCTAGCACAAAAATAGTAATCCATGCTTCCCTCTGCGAAGGGTCAATCTTTTACTTTATGTTGAGTCAGTTTACCCACTTCTTTCTATCTTAGAAGCAAACACTTGTGTTAACTGTGTGCATTGATTCTTACATGTTTACTTATTGCACTTGTTATATTACTCTATGTTGACTATTATCCATGAGATATACATGTTACAAGTTGAAAGCATTCGCTGAAACTTAATCATCCTTTGTGTTGCTTCAATTCATTCTACTTAGAATTTATTGCTTATGAGTTAGCTCTTATGCAACTCTTATTGATACTTGTCTTGAAAGTACTATTCATGAAAAGTTTTGCTATATGATTCATTTGTTTAGTCATTATCTTTGTTAGCAATCTTTTGTTCAGATCACTCCATTCATCTCATATGCTTTACAATAATGTTGATCAAGACTATGTTGGTAGCATGTCACTTCAGAAATTATTTGTGTTATCGTTTACCTACTCGAGGACGAGTAGGAACTAAGCTTGGGGATGCTTGATACGTCGCAAACGTATCTATAATTTCTTATGTTCCATGCTACTTTTATTACAATACTTGAATGTTTTATACATACTTTACAGCATTATTGTACATTTTCCGGCACTAACCTATTAACAAGATGCCGAAGTGCCAGTTGATGTTTTCTGCAATTTTTAGTTTCAGAAATCCTAGTAAGGAAATATTCTCGGAATTGGACGAAATCAACGCCCAGGGGCCTATTTTTACACAAAGCTTCCAGAAGACCGAAAGGGAGATGAAGTGTGGCCACGAGGTGGCCAGACACCAGGGCGGCGCGGCCCAAGCCCTGGCCGCGCGGCCCTGTTGTCTGGGCCCCTCGCGTCGCCCCCTGACCTACCCTTCCGCCTACTTAAAGCCTCCGTCGCGAAACCCCATGTACCGAGAGCCACGATACGGAAAACCTTCCAGAGACGCCGCCGTCGCGAATCCCATCTCGGGGGATTCAGGAGATCGCCTCCGGCACCCTGCCGGAGAGGGGAATCATCACTGGAGGGGCTCTACATCATCATGCCCGCCTCCGGATTGATGCGTGAGTAGTTCATCATTGGACTATGAGTCCATAGCAGTAGCTAAATGGTTGTCTTCTCCGCTTATGCTATCATTGTTATAGATCTTGTGAGCTGCCTAACATGATCAAGATCATCTATTTGTAATGCTACATGTTGTGTTTGGCGGGATCCGATGAATATAGAATATTATGTTAAGTTGATTATCAATCTATCATATATGTGTTGTTTATGTTCTTGCATGCTCTCCGTTGCTAGTAGAGGCTCTGGCCAAGTTGATACTTGTAACTCCAAGAGGGAGTAATTATGCTCGATAGTGGGTTCATGCCTCCATTTAATCCGGGACGATGATGTAAAGTTCTAAGGTTGTGGATGTCTTGTTGCTACTAGGGATAAAACATTGATGCTTTATCTAAGGATATTTGTGTTGATTACATTACGCACCATACTTAATGCAATTATCTGTTGTTTACAACTTAATACCGGAAGGGGTTCGGATGATAACCTGAAGGTGGATCATTTAGGCATAGATGCATGCTGGATAGCGGTCTATGTACTTTTTCGTAATGCCCTGATTAAATCACATAGTAATCATCGTTGATATGTATTGAATCTTTATTTGTCAATTGCCCGCCTGTAATTTGTTCACCCAGCATGTTAGTTATCTTATTGGAGAGACACCTCTAGTGAACTGTGGACCCCGGTCCATTCTTTTACATCTGAATACATTCCACTGTTTTTACTGTTCTTTGCAAACAAACACCATCTTCCACTCGATACGTTTAATCCTTTGTTTTCAGCAAGCCGGTGAGATTGACAACCTCACTGTTACGTTGGGGCAAAGTACTTTGATTGTGCTGTGCAGGTTCCACGTTGGCGCCGGTTTCACTGGTGTTGCGCCGCACTACACTCCTCCACCAACAACCTTCACGTGCTTCTTGGCTCCTACTGGTTCGATAACCTTGGTTTCTTTCTGAGGGAAAACTTGCCGCTGTGCGCATCATACCTTCCTCTTGGGGTTCCCAACAGACGTGTACATCTACGCGCATCACACCCGCATCCATACTATATTCAGTGGTTGAGCGACAATGGTGAGATGAAGGTAAACCACATGGTGCGTGTTGAATTTGCGATTGGACCGTATAAGGATTGCATTGATTTTGATGTGGTTCCTATGACGGTGTGTCACCTACTATTGGGTCGGCCATGGCTCTATGACCGTTCTGTGCAACACAATGGTCGCGCCAATACTTATCACTTGGAGTTCAATGGCAAGAAAATTAACTTTCAGCCTATGTCACCACAGCAAATTGTCAATGAATCTCGTCAGAAGACTGAAGTACACTTGGAGGATGCACCTATAGATAGCCGAGAGAATTGTAATGTCGTGAGTGATATAACAAAAACTGAGAGAGTGAATTCCTTAGTCTTATTAGCCACCAAAGAGGACATGAGAGAATTTAGTGAGGATCTGATACGTATCAAACGTATCTATAATTTCTTATGTTCCATGCTACTTTTATGACAATACTTGAATGTTTTATACATACTTTACAACATTATTATACATTTTCCGGCACTAACCTATTAACAAGATGCCGAACCGCCGCTGCTTGTTTTCTGCTGTTTTTGGTTTCAGAAATCCTAGTAAAGAAATATTCTCGGAATTGGACGAAATCAACGCCCAGGGTCCTATTTTTACACGAAGCTTCCAGAAGACCGAGGGGGAAAGGAAGTGGGGCCATGAGGAGCCGACACAGCAGGGGCGGCGCGGCCTGGGCCCTAGCCGCGCGGCCCTGGTGTGTGGGGCCCTCGTGTGGCCCCCTGACCTACCCTTCCGCCTACATATAGCCTTCGTTGCGAAACCCCATGTACCGAGAGCCACGATACGGAAAACCTTCCAGAGACGCCGCCGCGAATCCCATCTCGGGGGATTCAGGAGATCGCCTCCGGCACCCTGCCGGAGAGGGGAATCATCACCGGAGGGGCTCTACATCATCATGCCCTCCTCCGGATTGATGCGTGAGTAGTTCATCCTTGGACTATGGGTCCATAGCAGTAGCTAGATGGTTGTCTTCTCCGCTTGTGCTATCATTGTTTAGATCTTGTGAGCTGCCTAACATGATCAAGATCATCTATTTGTAATGCTACATGTTGTGTTTGGCGGGATCCGATGAATATAGAATATTATGTTAAGTTGATTATCAATCTATCATATATGTGTTGTTTATGTTCTTGCATGCTCTCCGTTTCTAGTAGAGGCTCTGGCCAAGTTGATACTTGTAACTCCAAGAGGAGTAATTATGCTCGATAGTGGGTTCATGCCTCCATTGAATCGGGACAAGTGATGGAAAGTTCTAAGGTTGTGGATGTGCTCGTTGCTACTAGGGATAAAACATCGATGCTTTGTCTAAGGATATTTGTGTTGATTACATTACGCGCCATACTTAATGCAATTATCTGTTGTTTACAACTTAATACTGGAAGGGGTTCGGATGATAACCTCGAAGGTGGATTATTTAGGCATAGATGCATGCTGGATAGCGGTCTATGTACTTTGTCGTAATGCCCTGATTAAATCACATAGTAATCATCATTGATATGTATTGAATCTTTATTTGTCAATTGCCGCCTGTAATTTGTTCACCCAGCATGTTAGTTATCTTATTGGAGAGACACCTCTAGTGAACTGTGGACCCCGGTCCATTCTTTTACATCTGAATACATTCTATTGCAATCATTGTTTTTACTGTTCTTTGCAAACAAACACCATCTTCCACTCGATACGTTTAATCCTTTGTTTTCAGCAAGCCGGTGAGATTGACAACCTCACTGTTACGTTGGGGCAAAGTACTTTGATTGTGTTGTGCGGGTTCCACGTTGGCGCCGGTTTCACTCGGTGTTGCGCCGCACTACACTCCTCCACCAACAACCTTCACGTGCTTCTTGGCTCCCTACTGGTTCGATAACCTTGGTTTCATACTGAGGGAAACTTGCTTCTATACGCATCATACCTTCCACTTGGGGTTCCCAACGGACGTGTGCATCTACGCGTATCAAGCTAAATTTCTGGCGCCGTTGCCGGGGAACTAAAGAAAAGTTACACCACAGAAAATTGCCTCCCACGGCAACAGCTAAATTTCTGGCGCCGTTGCCGGGGAGATCAAGACACGCTGCAAGGGGAGTCTCCACTTCCAATCTCTTTACTTTGTTTTTGTCTTGCTTTACTTTACTTTATTTACTGTCTTGTTTGCTTCATATTAAAAACACAAAAAAAAATTAGTTACTTTACTTTCTGTCTTATTTACTAGCTATATATCAAAAACACAAAAAAATTAGTTACTTGTCTTTACTTTACTTGTTTAGTTTACTTTTTGCTTATTTCATTATGCTTCATCCTAAGTTTACTATGGAAAAAATACCGGTTGGACGAGGGTGTATCATTGGAAGAGATAATATAGAAGAATTTTTCACCCATGTTAGTATGGATGAAGATATACCATTATTAAAAACTGCTCCTACTTATGAAAGTGCTTCTGCCTGTTGAATACACATGTTGGAAACTAGATTTGTTAATCTCAATCCCATAATACAACATATGTTTCTTACAATTTCGGATATGGAGATGGGAGAAAAGAGAAATTTTGTTTTAAAAGTCCTTGTTAGAGAATTTGAGGATATAGCTAAAGAAGCTAGAAAAGTTTTTATTAAGCATAAGAGGCTTGGTTTCTTTCCTAATTTTAAACAAATACTTGAAAAGATGGATATGGATAGAATTAAGTACACTAATAATGTTAATGATGGTAGGGAGATTAAAGCATCGATACCTAGTAAGTTCCTAGGGATGCATGAAGCTTTAGAAAATAACTATGCTTGGCTTGTTCCTGAAAATTTGTTTGATGAAGATAGTAAGCCTAGGAGAAATGAAAGAGGAGTTACTTATATAGACCATATACAATGCATTGTTGAGAAAACTCCCGAATCCTCAGGTAATAATATTGATGCTTCTTCTCTTGATGTTACTTGATTTGCACTTTCTGCGCCTAGCTGAAAGGCGTTAAAGAAAAGCACTTCTTGGGAGATAACCCATGTTTTATTTTATTTACTGTATTGTTGAGTCTTGGAAGTTGTTTACTAGTGTAGCAACCTCTCCTTATCATGTTTTTGTGCCAATTATAGTTTCTATGCTAAAGTTGATACTATATTTGGGATTGCTGCGCAGAAACAGCATTGCTGTCTGTCACGAATTCGTACAGATATCCCTGTAAAAAATTCAAAATAATCTGATAATTTACGAGCGTGATCCTCATATATGTACGCAACTTTAATTAGTTTTGAGTTTTTCCATTTGAGCAAGTTAAGTGCCCCTGACAGATTCATCTTTACGGACTGTTCTGTTTTTCACAGATTCTGCCTTTTATTTCGCATTGCCGCTTTTGCTATGTTGAATGAGTTTCTTTGTTCCATTAACTTTCAGAAGCTTTGTGCAATGTCCAGAAGTGTTAAGAATGATTGTTTCACCTCTTAATATGTGAATTTTGATTATGCACTAACCCTCTAATGAGTTTGCTTAAAGTTTGTGTGGAGGAAGTTTTCAAGGGTCAAGAGAAGAGGATGATATACTATGATCAAGAAGAGTGAAAGGTCTAAGCTTGGGTATGCCCCGGTGGTTCATCCCTGCATATTTTAAGAAGACTCAAGCATCTCCCCTTCTTCATCGACAACTTATCAGGTCACTTCTAGTGAAACTATATTTTTATTCCGTCACATCTTATGTTCTTTACTTGGAGCGTCGGTTTGATTTTATTTTTGTTTTGATTTGAATAAAGTTGGATCCCATCATTCTTATATTGGAGATATTACGCTCCGCTTTTTCATATGGAACACTTGTGTTCTTAATTGTGCTTTAATGTTCATGGCGAAGGCTGAAATTGCTTCGTTAAATTGCTATTTGGTTGGAATCCGAAAATGCTGCATATGGTTTGGCAACTTGGAAATTGTTTGAGCTCTCATAGATCATGTTTAAGCTCTTGCATCATGTAGTTTAATCTATTAATGAAGAACTACCGTAGAGCTTGTTTAATTTGGTTTGCATGATTGGTCTCTCTAAGTCTAGATATTTTCGGGTGAAGTGTTTGAACAACAAGGAAGACAGTGTAGAGTCTTATAATGCTTGCAATATGTTCTTGTGTAAGTTTTGATGTACCTGTTCATACTTGTGTTTGCTTCAAACCACCTTGCTAGCCCAAAACTTGTACTGAGAGGAAATGCTTCTCGTGCATCCAAACACCTTGAGGCAAAACCCATGCCATTTGTGTCCACCATATCTACCTACTATGTGGTATTTTTTTCTGCCATTCCAAAGTAAATTACTTGAGTGCTACCTTTAAAATTTCATTCCTTTACCTCTGCAATATATAGCTCATGGGACAAATAGCTTAAAAACTATTGTGCTGATGAATATGTAGTTATGTGTCTTAATTCTTATAAGTTGCTTGTTGAGCGGTAACCATGTTTACGGGGACGCCATCAACTTTTTACCTTTGTTGGATATCATGTGAGATGCTATGCATGTTCGTCTTGTCCGAAGTAAGTGCGATTTCATGATCAAATGGTTTGAGTATGCATATGTTAGAGAAGAACATTGGGCCGCTAACTAAAGCCATGTATCATGGTGGAAGTTTCAGTTTGGACATACAACCTCAATCTCTTATGAGAATATTAACTCTTGTTGAATGCTTAAGCATTAAAAAGAGGAGTCCATTATCTGTTGTCTATGTTGTCCCGGTATGGATGTCTAAGTTGAGAATAATCAAAAGCGAGAAATCCAATGTGTGCTTTCTCCTTAGACACTTGTACAGGCGGCATAGAGGTACCCATTTGTGACACTTGGTTGAAACATATGTTATGCGATGATAATCCGTGTTTTCCGAGCTAAGTAGGACAAGGTGCGAGCACTATTAGTACTCTATGCATGAGACATGCAACTTGTAGGAAGTATTATGCATAGCACATATGAATTGTTACTACCGTTGACAAAATTGTTTCTATGTTTTCAAAACAAAATCTCTAGCACAAAAATAGTAATCCATGCTTCCCTCTGCGAAGGGCCAATCTTTTACTTTATTGTTGAGTCGGTTTACCCACTTCTTTCTATCTTAGAAGCAAACACTTGTGTTAACTGTGTGCATTGATTCTTACATGTTTACTTATTGCACTTGTTATATTACTCTATGTTGACAAATATCCGTGAGATATACATGTTACAAGTTGAAAGCAATTGCTGAAACTTAATCATCCTTTGTGTTGCTTCAATGCATTCTACTTTGAATTTATTGCTTATGAGTTAGCTCTTATGCAACTCTTATTGATATTTGCTTGAAAGTATTATTCATGAAAAGTTTTGCTATATCATTCATTTGTTTAGTCATTATCTTTGTTAGCAATATTTTGTTCAGATCACTCCATTCATCTCATATACTTTACAATAATGTTGATCAAGATTATGTTGGTAGCATGTCACTTCAGAAATTATTTCTGTTATCGTTTACTTACTCGAGGGCGAGTAGGAACTAAGCTTGGGGATGCTTGATACGTCTCAAACGTATCTATAATTTCTTATGTTCCATGCTACTTTTATGACAATACTTGAATGTTTTATACATACTTTACGGCATTATTATACATTTTCCGGCACTAACCTATTAACAAGATGCCGAAGCGCCAGTTGCTGTTTTCTGCTGTTTTTGGTTTCAGAAATCCTAGTAAGGAAATATTCTCGGAATTGGACGAAATCAACGCCCAGGGTCCTATTTTTACACGAAGCTTCCAGAAGACCGAGGGGGAAAGGAAGTGCGGCCACGAGGAGCCGACACAGCAGGGCGGCGCGGCCTGGGCCCTGGCCGCGCGGCCCTGGTGTGTGGGGCCCTCGTGTGGCCCCCTGACCTACCCTTCCGCCTACATATAGCCTTCGTCACGAAACCCCCTGTACCGAGAGCCACGATACGGAAAACCTTCCAGAGACGCCGCCGCCGCAATCCCATCTCGGGGATTCAGGAGATCGCCTCCGGCACCTCGCCGGAGAGGGGAATCATCACCGGAGGGGCTCTACATCATCATGCCCGCCTCCGGATTGATGCGTGAGTAGTTCATCCTTGGACTATGGGTCCATAGCAGTAGCTAGATGGTTGTCTTCTCCGCTTGTGCTATCATTGTTTAGATCTTGTGAGCTGCCTAACATGATCAAGATCATCTATTTGTAATGCTACATGTTGTGTTTGGCGGGATCCGATGAATATAGAATATTATGTTAAGTTGATTATCAATCTATCATATATGTGTTGTTTATGTTCTTGCATGCTCTCCGTTGCTAGTAGAGGCTCTGGCCAAGTTGATACTTGTAACTCCAAGAGGGAGTAATTATGCTCGATAGTGGGTTCATGCCTCCATTGAATGCTGGGACAGTGACAGAAAGTTCTAAGGTTGTGGATGTGCTGTTGCTACTAGGGATAAAACATCGATGCTTTGTCTAAGGATATTTGTGTTGACTACATTACGCGCCATACTTAATGCAATTATCTGTTGTTTACAACTTAATACTGGAAGGGGTTCGGATGATAACCTCGAAGGTGGATTATTTAGGCATAGATGCATGCTGGATAGCGGTCTATGTACTTTGTCGTAATGCCCTGATTAAATCACATAGTAATCATCATTGATATGTATTGAATCTTTATTTGTCAATTGCCCGCCTGTAATTTGTTCACCCAGCATGTTAGTTATCTTATTGGAGAGACACCTCTAGTGAACTGTGGACCCCGGTCCATTCTTTTACATCTGAATACATTCTACTGCAATCATTGTTTTTACTGTTCTTTGCAAACAAACACCATCTTCCACTCGATACGTTTAATCCTTTGTTTTCAGCAAGCCGGTGAGATTGACAAACTCACTGTTACGTTGGGGCAAAGTACTTTGATTGTGTTGTGCAGGTTCCACGTTGGCGCCGGTTTCACTGGTGTTGTGCCGCACTACACTCCTCCACCAACAACCTTCACGTGCTTCTTGGCTCCTACTGGTTCGATAACCTTGGTTTCATACTGAGGGAAACTTGCTTCTATACGCATCATACCTTTCACTTGGGGTTCCCAACGGACGTGTGCATCTACGCGTATCAGGATCCTACAGCCATGCCTCTTGTGCTCATGTACAAGGGTGAGGTTTTGGTTTCTAACGACATGACCCCTATTCCTCTTGGTGTTTCTAGTGTTTTGCAGGAATTCAGCGACGTGTTTCTGGAGGAGGTACCCACAGGATTGCCACCATTGCGTGGTATTGGGCATCAAATTGACTTGATCCCCGGAGCTTTAATGCCCAATAGGACGCCATATAGAACGAACCCCGAAGAGACGAAGGAGATACAGAAGCAAGTACAAGCGCTACTCGACACAGGTTATATCCGGACAAGCCTTAGTCCTTGTGTTGTTCCTATTATTCTAGTTCCTAAGAAAGATGGTACATGACGCATGTATGTGTAGATTGTAGAGCGATAAACAATATTACTATTCGATATCGTCATCCTATTCCCCGTAGAGGATATGCTAGATGAACTGAGTGGTGCTGCTGTTTTCTCTAATATTGATTTGCGTAGTGGTTATCATCAAATTAGGATAAAGAGGGGGATGAAAGAAAAACAACCTTTAAAACAAAATTTTGTTTATATGAGTGGTTAGTAATGCCTTTTGGTTTAACTAATGCACCTAGCACTTTCATGAGACTGATGAACCATGTTTTGCGTGATTTTATTGAAAATTTTATGGTTGTGTACTTTGATGACATATTAATTTACAGCCGCAATGAATCTGATCATACTATACATATTAGACATGTTTTGCAAGTGTTGCGTGATAATCAACTGTATGGTAATCTTGAGAAGTGCACATTTTGCAAAGATGAGGTCATATTTCTGGGTTATGTTGTCTCTAAGCATGGAGTAGAAGTCGAAGTGTCTAAAATTGAAGCTATTCAAAATTGGCCTACTACCATGAATGTGAGTCAAGTTAGAAGTTTCCATGGTCTAGCTGGGTTTTATAGAAGATTTGTGCCCAATTTTAGTACTATTGTTGCACCTTTGAATGAATTGACTAAAAAAGGGTGTTGTCTTTGAGTGGGGCACAGCCCAAGATCATGCTTTTGATGAATTGAAGAGATTGTTAACTTCTGCACCGTTGCTTGCACTTCCTGATTTCAATAAGCAATTTGAGATTGAATGTGATGCTAGTGGTATTGGAATTGGTGGTGTGTTGATGCAAGAGGGTCGCCCAATTGCATAATTTTCTGAGAAACTTTCTGGTGCTAAGTTGAACTATCCAATATATGATAAAGAATTGTATGCTTTAATTAGAGTTCTTGAGGTTTGGCAACATTACTTGTGGCCAAAAGAATTTATCATACATTCTGATCATGAAGCTTTGAAATATCTGAAAGCTCAATCTAACTTGCATAGGCTTCTTGCTAAGTGGGTTGAGTTCATTGAGTCTTTTCCATACATTATTAAGCATAAGAAGGGAAAAGATAATATTGTTGCTGATGCTTTATCTAGGAAGAATATGCTATTAACTCAACTTGATGTTAAAATTCCTGGATTGGAGATACTATGTGATTTGTATGCTACTGATCATGATTTTGCTGAACCATGTCGCTTATGTGCTATTGGTAAAGCATGGGAAAAATATCACATACATGATGGGTTCTTGTTTAGAGCTAACAAACTATGTGTTCCAGAATCGTCTGTGCGTTTGCTCTTATTGCAGGAATCTCATGCTGGAGGTTTGATGGGTCACTTTGGGTGTGAGAAGACGCTACTCATGCTAGCTGACCACTTTTATTGGCCAAAGATGAGGCGGGATGTGGACAGGTATGTGAAGAGATGCATTACTTGCAACAAGTCCAAGTCCAAGCGGAAGCCTCACGGTTTGTATACTCCTTTACCAGCACCTAGTACACCATGGGAAGACATTAGTATAGATTTTGTGTTGGGTTTGCCGCGTACTAAGAGGGGCCATGATTCTATATTTGTGGTAGTGGATAGATTCTCTAAGATGTCACACTTTATTGCCTGCCACAAGAGCGATGTTGTGTCGCATATTGCTAACCTGTTTTTCAGGGAGATTGTACGTCTACATGGAGTCCCGAAGACTATTGTTTCTGATCGTGACGTGGAGTTTATGAGCTACTTCTGGAAGACGTTGTGGAGAAAGCTGGGGACAAAGCTACTTTTCAGTACTACTTGTCATCCCCAAACTGATGGTCAAACTGAAGTGGTGAATAGAACATTGTCACAACTGTTGAGATCCATGATCAAGAAGAACCTGAATGAGTGGGAAGATTGTTTGCCGCATGTGAAGTTTGCTTACAACAGGGCAGTACATTCTACCACAGAGTTGTGTCCTTTTGAGGTGGTGTATGGTTTCAAACCCATTACTCCACTTGATTTGTTGCCTTTGCCCATACATGAGAGAGTCAATATGGAGGCATCAAAGAGGGCAGATTTTGTACGGAAGATACATGTGAAGACTAAAGAGTTGATAGAGAAGAAAGGCAAGAGCAATGCTGCAAGGATGAACAAGAAGCGCAAAGAGATGTTGTTCAAGCCTGGCGATCTGGTCTGGGTACATTTTCGCAAGGATAGGTTCCCAAAGCTGCGGAGGTCCAAGTTGCTTCCACGTGGTGCTGGTCCTTACAAAGTGGTTGCCAAGATCAATGATAATGCATACTCGATAGATCTTCCAATTGATGAGTTCGGTGTCAGCAATTCTTTCAATGTGGCTGATTTGACACCATATGGCGGAGAAAACCTTGGAGCGTCGAGGTCGACGCCTTTTTAAGGGGGGGGGAGATGATGAGGACATCCCTGCTACTACACCACTACCTATGTCATTGCAAGATGAAGACGAAGCTGCTGTGAAGCTCAAGTCCAATGAAGTCAGGATTGGACCAATGACACGAGCTCGTGCGAAGCTACTTAAGCAACAGGTGAACTTGTTCCTATGTGATACTTTGATCGATGAGAACTTTATACTGCCTAAGTAGTATTACTTATGTATGCTCAGGTATGAAGAGAAAGCAAGCATCGCACGAGGAGGAGAGGAGCAGCTGGACAAGAAGATGGACGTGAAGCTGGACATGGAGCTGGACATGAAGACATCCCATGAACGCGCGAGGGAGGAGCGGGAGGAATGCGTGAGAGGAGGAGATCCAGCTCAGGTCGGCGCCAGGCCCGGTCAGACCGACCGTGACACCGGGACGCCCGGTCTCAGCCCCGGTTCGACCGGCTGCCACGCCGGACCAGCCCGGTCCAACCGGGTTCCACGCTTGTGCCAACCGGGTGACTATCCAGTAAGCCCGGCACCATCGCCCGGTCACCACCCGGCGCCACACCCGGTTTCGACCAGATGCCCGGTCCCAGGCCCGATCGACCGATCGCCAGACCGGCCGAGTCCGAGTCTGTCTCGACCAGATCTATTCTGGGTCTGTTATTTTTGTATCTTTTCGACCTGAGGTCGTCCTGAACCCCTATATAAGTGCCCAGGACGCCCCCAAATTAGGTTTAGACCACTTTTAAGATAAACCCTAGTTCATAGTTGATTGCTTTGCAACTCTATTGAATCTCTACACCATATTTCATCGATTTGGTGTTGAACCCCTGAAAGTCGTGTGTGATCTGTTGTTCCATTGGGAATTAGACGGTGGCAACTTACCGCTTCGTGGTCGGCGGCTACGTTTGCAAGTGTGTGGAGTTGCGAATATCTTGCAGGGTTGAGAGCTGTTGCATTGGCGACAGGGATCGATCGAGAGACTCGACAATGTCATACAAGTTATCATCCACTTCATCATCGTGTATCTCCGCTGTGTTCATCCCGTGATCATCATCACCACCGTTGCTTACTGAGAAGATCGGGGCACCTCTTATCATCTTTGTATCAGATTTTAGTGTTTCCTCGGTAAGCCATCCACAATCCACCCCATAGTTGAGTTGTGAGTGTTTCCTATCCAGAAAAAGCCATAAAAAGTTAGGGTTAGGGTTTGCCATAGCCTTAGATTGCACTAATTTCAAGTTTTAGTTGCTTTTCGTAGTTGTTCTTTTTGCGTATCTTTTTCTTCCATCTAGTATTGTTAGGGTTTGAGTCTCCGCTATCATCTAGTTTTAGTTTTTGTTTCTCCGAGTCCACATAGCGTACAGTGTGCTTGTTCCCAACCATAGCCACAGCCTTTCGATATAAAGTGACTAGGAACTTCCCCAGAAGAGACTCGTTTTACCGCTCAACAGGCTGCTCGTTAGGGTTTTGGTGCTTTGCAATTTCTGTTGGCCGTGTTATCAAGGAGTTGAGTCAGAAAATAAAAAAAATAGAATAGAAGCAAAAAGAGCTACATAGACGGCATTGTTTTGTGCTTGTTCCATTGGGAATTAGACGGTTGCAACTTACCGCTTTGTGGTCGGCGGCTACGTGCGCAAGTGTGTGGAGTTGCGAATATCTTGCAGGGTTGAGAGCTGTTGCATTGACGACAGGGATCGATCGAGAGACTCGACAACGTCATACAATTTATCATCAACTTCTTCATCGTGTATCTCCGCTGTGTTCATCCCGTGATCATCATCACCACCATTGCTTACTGAGAAGATTGGGCCACCTCTTATCACGAGGGCACCTTGGCCACGAACACCGGGTATCCATTATCTTTCTCCCTGAGCCGCCGCTCCTCCATATGCTGAGCACTATCAAATAAACTACTCATAAGACCGGGTGCAGCTTCGTACAATCTTTTAGGTAGCATCGGCTCACCCGCCACATGCACCCTCCATGCGATATCCCTGGGCACTGGTGGCCCATCCTGAGCATGGATCGGATTCGGTGTCAGCTGGCTCACACACTTGTCCTTTTTTTCCATCCCATCGGCTTCTTAGTTCCTTCGACCGCATTGTGCTCATCGACCACCTTCTTGAGCGTGTTAAGGCTGATAACACATTGCACATCGGTTGTTTGAGTCTTGGTGAAGGCGGCAGCTGGAGGCGTTTCCTGGGAACTGAACAAATGCTTGTTGCAATTGTGTTTCACCGCGGCATCAACTGGAGAGGGTTCTTCACCAAGATGCGGAAATAATTCACCATCCAGCCCATATTCGTTGATGAAGTTATCAATGTTGGCAAATGTACTGTACTCATTCGGATCATGTGCCATATGGATGTCCGGATTAATTAGCTAACGGCGGCACCGTTGGGGTGGTCTTACCATCGCTTGGTGCCGGCACGACCGGCAGTGCTGTCTGTGGGGTGGTGTCCCTCGCTCCCAAATGAATCTGGCTTATTTCTTGCTCACTTTCCTTATTTCTACATGGTGCTCACCTTCCTTATTTATTGCCCTCCCATGGACAACTTCAAAATCATCTGCATCACCTTGCCACCGATAGCCATCTATGAAACCACGCATGAGAAGGTGGTCCCGCACCATATCGGATTTAGGGTCCATAAGGCTCTTCAGCTTGCATCTTCGACACGGACATCTTATCTCCGTTTGGTTATTTTGAATCATCTCGACCGTCGCAGATATCAAAAACCTAGCCACAATACCTTCGGTCATCATGCAGACCATGGTTGCCTGCGGGGTATAGAGCAAAATGATATTTTAGAACCAAAAGAAAATTTTGGCATGACCTTCCCTTAAAATAGGACCTATATATATGCGTAGTATGCCCAATTTTCACCAAAAAGGAAATGAATCAACATTTCGGAAAAATTATTGGCAACTCGCATTTCATATCCCTGCAAACAAAAACATGAAGGAAACACCTATGTGCAAGCTTCCCATACAACACATGTGGAGGCTTCGCATAACATATATGTGTGCATCACCGCCCGAGACGCCGCGCGCGTGGCCGACACATATAACCTTCGCATACAAAGCATATACATGCACCCACACGTGTGCAAGCCCGGAACTCGATCGAGACCGGTCACATACAAAGCATATATAACTAATTGCATGCTCACCCATTACATAAAGTTACCGATACGAGGCTTAGAGAGAGTGTTGGATGATAAAGAAAGTTGAGATTAAGTAGATCTAGGTTAAGAGAGCTTCCCCTTACTTACCTATCAAAAAATTAGGTTTAACAACTTAATTGGGTGAATGAAGGGGTGGAAATGAGGTGAGGAGGAGGAGCAACATGACTATACTCAGATTTGGTGGGAGGTTGAAGAGTGTGGGGAAAGTGTGTGTAGCATGTGGTGGTGGTGGTGGGGGGGCAGCAAAATGGTCGGGTGCGCCACTGCTAACCTGGCACCAGCCCCTTGCCTGGCCCCACAACATGTGCATAACTTACCGGCAGCGCACTACTGCATGGTGCGCCACTGGTAAGCTTCCTACCTGTAAAAGGCCATGGCCCACCCCTCCCCAAGGTTACTAGTGGTGGGGTGCACCACTGGCAACCTTGAGGAGGGGGTGGACCATGGCAAACATTTAGTGGTGGCGCACTACTGGGTCGGTGCGCCATTGCTAACTTGCTAGCCAGTGGCGCACCACCGTTAGCATTCTACGACTAGGCATTTTTATAGTAGTGCCGCCCCAACCCTGCATCATGACACATGGGTAACACCATGGCCTCCATGTTCTGGCAGGAGACAGACACCCCAGCCCCTGCCTCGGGTCGTCGATATATGCCTCCCCAAGCCACCTTTGGCAGATGTGGGACTCCACCGCTGTGGCAAAGGCTAATGATAGAGCCAAGGCGGCATCCATTTGATGGTCTTCTGGCAACCCTATGATTAGCCTGCTGGTGCTGCCCTGGGGTGCGACACGGGCATGGTATCATTGTAAAAGATACCTAATGAGCCTATGAGCATGTGAGTCTAAAGCTAAGAGAAAAAGCCTTTTAGAGGAAGAATTATCACGGACGAAAATGCATACCTCACAACATATAATACCATGAATTTTCTAGACAATATATTCAAATAAAAATTAAGATATGCATAATTCTGAACAAACAGAATGTAGACATATTCAAATAATTACGTACCTAAAAACTAAAGTTGTTTTTGTTGAGCAACAAGAGAAGCTAACTAAAGCCTTGACAACAAGATATTGATAAATATATTAAAATTCGAACTAACAGCATGCTCGGCGCCAAATATGGATAAATACCAGGTTGATGTAATCTAATGGTCCAAATAGAACAATTACAATAACCTAGATGGTAAGTATGCATGTCGATCGTATATCATAATTAGTAGTAGCAAATAAACTATACAACCAAGACACAAAATTTAAAATAACCATGATATAGCTCTATTTAAAGGAAAAATAATAATAGAGAACAACCTAGATAATGAATGATGTCGAAGCTAATACCATGATCAACTAACAACAATCATAAGACAAAGAATAGTAGAAACCTTAACATATGGAAACCATAAAAAATTGCATAAAGCTTTTAGACACAAGAGAGGGTAACACAACAATACAAAACGAGTAGGCATTAGTGGGTGCTTATATCCCCCGGTCTCCGCCTGTCTCCCTCGTATTGCACACATAGAATACAACACGACAAGCCTCCACCGTCGTTTACAACATCGCCAAGTAGAAAACTCAAAATAGGGTTCTTAAATCCAAGGCCGTTCACCATAGCCTCATCTAGATCACTTCTCTCTCATCTTGCTGAGTCCTTCTATACATTGTAATCCTCTTTTTTTGTATAATACAAGAGAAAGGCTTTAGTAGGACTATTATCCACATCACATGGGTCCGTACCTATGTAAATCTAATCCCTTCATAGAGGTCTAAGTTTGACCATCAATGACCAACAAAACATGAATCATATCAGTCACGAAATTCATATCATTTAAATCTTATTTAAATAAATTTTATAATCATATAATATTTGTATCAAGTAACACATGTAAAATTAGTAGTAAAAATTAAAACATCCAAAACAAGTGCACCACATGCATTGAGGCACATGGAATATGTGTACATACAATGATCCTACAATGTTGATCAAAATGCCCCCCCACTAAAAATTCATGTGCCCTCATGAGTACAATGGCGATGTCGTAACACCCTCGAGATTTCATCCCTAGACAAATACATATTTGGTTCACATATTAAGGTTATACCTTGTTTCCAATGTTTTTGCTAACCAGATCTTGTACTATGCATCAAAATACATGCATACAACACTAAGATGACTCTGAAGCGCATGGCCTTTGTGATCCGTGGATCATGGTGAGTTACTCCATCATTCCAATCGTACCATATCAACCTTATTATCAACCATAAATAAGATTCCCGCAAGAATATTTTATGCCTTAGGATGAAAATTGACGGGGTACTTATTTGCCAAACTGAATGTTTTGCCATGTTTGCTCTAATATTTTGCTAAACTAAGCCTCATGAGTAAGGTCATGAAGATCTAATCATTGCAATGTTATTGCTAGTCTAGATATGCGACGCTAGTGATGTTTAGGTTCGCTGCAAGTATTTTCTATGTAACTTTACCGAGTCTTCAGTCACTCAGTTTTACATGAAGATAAGGACTTACTACATGGTGGCATATACTACAATGATATACCAGGTTTCTGTAACTTTTGGCTATACTAAACCTGAACTTAGGTAATCTAATGGGTGAAACACCACGTACGGCTACCATGACATCTATTATCCTTAGATGCTACTTTGTCCTCTAAATTATTCAAAGTAAGAAGGCAAGGTGATGTATAAGAGTATAAGAGTAGTGTATCAAATCAAGGTTGAGGACACCACATGCCTGATCGACTACATGGAAAGTAAATGCATTGCAATTTTAGTGGAAACAACATTGTGCGAGTGACTCCTTGTGGTGGTGTGTGCATTGTGTGTCATTGTTGTAGTTGGTGTTTCTCTATAAAAAGACTCAATAGTTTTCTTTCTGGTCCATTTTTCTTACAATCGATAGCTTTATAACAGCTATTGTCTATATACTTTCTCCTTTTTATATATATTTTCGACCTTGTTAGTTTATTGTTTACAACATAATCTAGCTTATTATTAGGTGACCACCATACAATCAGTTATAAGAGCAAAATTTTGTACTTCCAGCTAGTTTATGCCAAAATAATTTGTTTTGACCTCCCTTCTATATAGTTACCGCTGTGACTCTGAACTAGCTTGATACTGATTAATACAATATCAATATGTGCATCATAGATTATTCCCTCTGGGAAGATATGTTGAAATTGTGACTCTGAATTAGCTTGGTACTGATTAGTACCATATCAACATGTGTATCGTAGATTATTTCCTCTGGCAAGAGATGTTGAAATTCATCCGTTACAAGTGTTCATCCTGAGATTTGTATATGAATGATTATTTGATAGGAGTTGGCAAACTCCAAAGCAGCACGGAATATCGTTTGATATGAATTTTTTGAACTGAGTCTTATAACAACGGGAAAACTTTTGAAAAAAAAAACAAAAAACAAGCATATTATATTACACCAACCTTTAACAATGAACGAGACTTATCTTGTCGAATTCAATTAGAGCGTATTAGACTCTTGAGGCATGATAAAGTTTAGGCTTGATCAGGCCACATATACATGGACACATAATTTTTTCTTTGAAGATGGAACAACATTTGTCTAGCTGAAAGGTTAGGAAGGTACCGAAGGCTTAAATTTGACCAATTAATGAGGAGGAAATTTGAATGTGGGTCGTTCTGTAGGTGGAACAGAAATATAAATGAATAATGGTTTGGCATCTGACTGTAATGATATCACTATTCCGATAGATAACACACATATCAATGATCTGGATGTTAATCAAGCTTTAGTATTTGAACAGGCCAACATACATTTCACAGGGAGTACATATATTGCTGATAATCAAAACAACCATGATCACCGATCAGCCACCAGCATAGTCGGATTCTCGGGTACATTCAAGCTTAACTGCTTAAGGGTAGGCTGATCAACACATATACGTCGATATATAAAATTTGCTATAAGAAGATATACCAGTATTCATGTAAGTGCATGCAGGGGCCATGAAAAGGGTTTCAAGATCTAAGTTTAACCAATGATTACACAAGATTTTGGTGAAAATAGAATGCAACACGAAAGATATAACTGAAAAAAGTTTCTCATACAAATAAAATGATATCACTTTCTGTCTCATATAACCGCGACATATCATTGGTCTAACCGTCGGTCACACAAACTTAAATCCTCCAATGCGTAGGCACGCACCACACATACATTTCAGATAATCAAATTAACAAGCCTTGGCATCACCCATATCAGGCAACAGAAGCTGAGACTTGGTCTTGTTGCGGCCATTCCAGGCGACATAAGACGTCAGGTCGTCAATGAAACTGCCCTTGTGTGCTTCAGTGAGCAGCCTAGTGTGGTCGTCGGACACACGCCGCACGTAGAACTTGTTGTGCCGGTCGTGCTGGAAGTAGATGGAGTTGGGGACGATACCTGCTTTGGCGGAAACGAGCAGGCCGCCGCAGTAATCGCCGACGAACAGAGCACGCTCCCCGAGGTCCTTCACCTCGACCAGAGTTCCGGCATGCGCGTCCAGCCTGAATATCTGAAACTCCACCAAGTAGTCGTCGCTCCCTTTCTTGAAATGAGCCTTGTTTGTCAGCACCATGAGCTCGCCAGAGCTGTCAGCCATGTGCACGAGCGTGATCTCCATTGGCGGCCATTGGGCCGCGAGCACCAGCTTCGGTGGTGCCACCTCGGCGTCCACGACCATGAGCCCGTCCCCATTGGCGACGTAGACCTTCCCGTAGAAAGGGAAGGCCGAGCACATCAGCGAGTCATTGCTGACTATCTCCCAGTGGTCGCCACCGAGCTTGGTGGAGACGAGCTTGTTGTCATACCCGAAATGGAGCACCACCGTAGAGTTGCCAACGAAGCCCGCCCCTGTCAAGTTGCGAAGGCCTGAAAACGCCTTGGCCAGGCCCAGTCGTCCCTCGCTACGGCGGCTCAGCACGGGAGCGACGGATGGGAGGTCGATGCCCTGCCCAGTAAGCGGGTTCAGCAGCCGGACCACGAGGCTATGCTCGTCTATGAGGACGAGTATGCCGCCGGGGGAGCCACCGGGTCCAGCGGCGACGGCGTGTCCTCCCAGAAGGTGAGGCAGGTCCAGGGTGATCTTCGTCCCGTGTGACAGGTTCAGCATCCGACGCCACCTGGGGCCATCGACGGGGCTTCTCTCTTCCGGCAGCAGGATCCAGCGGCGCGGGTGGAAGCGCTGGTCTAGGACGCTGTGCTTCTTAGGGTCCTCAGTATGTTCCCTCCATGGGGCGCACGCAGCACGGAACTGGAGGTAGTCGGCGACGTCGTTAGCGAGGGCGTGCCCGGCGATCTGCGCCGCCATGCTCTGGGAGATGCCTTCCCAGTCCCTCCTAATGTGTATTGACACGCGCATGTACAAAATTATTTCACTTCGACCGGCAAGTTAAGTATGAGCAAGACAGAGAGAGACCGGAGACGTACCAGTTGGGGTTGCGGTTGGGGTTGCGGTTGTCGGTGAGCGGCCGAGCGGCAGAGGTTGACGTTCTCCGGCGAAGGTTCGAAGACATGGTGGCCATGAAGGGCAAGCGGCACGAGACGTAAAGGGTGGAGTGGCGGCGCTCGGTTGCTCTGTCTAGGATCTAGCTAGGGTACGGATGGAGCCATCGATCGAGGGAGTATATAAGCAGCATGAGGAGAGTGAAAGAAGAAAGAAACGTGGTGCGTTGTTGCTCGGCTGGCCTAGAGTCCTAGACGGGAAAGTTAGCTGTTCGAGTTAACTCTGAATCAGCCAGATAATTGACCGTTGGGTCGCCACTTACTCACTTCCTTATCAGAGCATATATCTGGTAATTTGACCATACTAGCCGTGAATGGCCATGGACCCACATGAGAGTAGAAGTGGTAAGGTACACATTCTGATATTTGTAAATTGGAAACAATTTCTTCTTTCCGAGTTCGTTTCTCTCTTCTTTCACGTTCAGATATTCACACACAACACAACACAACGTTTGTATTTTTTTAGTGTATATGTCTAGCGTGTCAATCTTAAGCGCGAACATGTAATTGCTTTACTACAACATATGTGATAGACGTTTTTTACTAAATCATCAAAGAATGAGTGTTGTATAATATCACATTTTTGTAGTGATATTTTATCGCCATGAGTTAGCAATAGTTGTGGTCTTGGAGAGGACTATGTGCCTCACCTTGCACCTAGGCGCCATGCTGGCAGACTTTAGATATACAATAAGTAATCCTGTTACAATCGGTGCCTTCTCAGGCCTCCACCGCGCCGTGCAACGTCCTGTGCCCCGCGTTCCTGCCTGGGTCCCATTTGTCATTGCCTTGGGCTGGATTATAGGTGTGTGTGTCTTCCTTTTCTCATGGTCGGTGGCTTGTGTCTGGTAGTTCCTCCGTGGAGTTTGACCGAGCGCGAATGCTGGGGGTTTCTCTGGATCAGATCTCTGGAGGCTATTCTTCCTCGGTGCTGGCGATTTTTTGAGGTGGTTCTTTTCTCGCCACCGGCGGCTCTTCTCTCTGCCGGCGGGTCTTCTCTTCTGGCCGTTGTTTGCTGGTTCGTGTTGTTGCGCCTCCCGTTTGGACGGGCCGCCTCTCTGGTGGGTGCCGCTTCTGTTCGTGCAGCCGTAAGCCGGCTTGGTTTCTCAAGGTATATTTTTGCCTCCAGTGTGCAATCCGTGCGAATTTTTTTTTAATAATACGATTTTTTTATTTATTTACAGCCGTAGCGCGCGTTTTCAGATATTTTTACTTTTGTGACTTGGTCGGTCAGCTGCTGACCGATCGGTCAGGAGTTGGCTGATAGGGTGTCGGCTGCGTGTGCTGTCAGATGGCAGACGTAATCGGCCATCAGTTGACCGATCGGTTAGCTACCAGCCGATCGGCCTACTACGGACCGACGGGCTCTGGGCTGATTAGCACACATGCACGTAGCTAGCAGCCGATCACGCCTCTACATATGCTAAGTAGGTGTTCCTGATTAGCACACATGCACGTACTACTGCATGCCTTCACGTACTAGTGCCTCCATGTGCCGGCTGATTATCACGAATTTTTTTAAAATAACACAATTTTTTATTTAAGTGTAGGAATAGCGCGTGATTTGGAAAATTGTGAAAAGTGTGACCTGGTCGGAGCAGAGGACGCGCGCCTCGCCCCGTCGCGGATGACGACGCCTCCAGAAGGAAGCGCGGGCGCGGCCGAGCGCGTGCAGTCGCCGGCTGCTGACAATCCGGCGCGCGAGCTCCCGGACGATGTTGTTGAAGCCGCCGCTCGCGCGAGCTCGACGGCGCGCTCATCTTCGAATCGCGTCGCCCAAGCTGGGCTGTCGAGCGCGTCGGCCGGCATGTTCCTCTCCGCCGGCGTTAGCAGGTTCCGTCGTTCCCTAGCGAGGGCCCGCGTCTGTGGCCCCGCCGATGGTGACGGTGGCACGGCGAAGCCGGCATTGGAGACGTGACAGCCGTGTAGACGCTCGATGAAGGCGCCTGGGGAAGGTGGGTGGACGCCGCGTGGCTAGTCGCTGCCCTTGTCGCCGCTTGGGTTTCCGCGCGGGAGGCCATTAACGCCGACGACCAACCGTCCCGCGTTGTTTCCGATGCGAACCGTCGCGTCCTCTCGCTGACAAGGCGCCCCCACCCGCGAAAACCATCGTGCCGCGAGGCACCGGCACGCCCGATTCGCGCACTTCGCCAAGGGGCCGGCACGGGGTTGCCGGCACTTCTATTGGGCTCGAAAAAGCGCCGGCGCTATTCGAAACGCGTCGATGTGAACCCATTTTCTCTTCCGATCCCCAAAACGCTATCGGGGCCGCTATCGGGGCTGTCAATGGAGATGCTCTAATGTCTCAAGTGTTGTAGTGCTACATCTGTATTTCTCATTAAGCAGCTCAACGATGTCCTTATTGGCAGCTTAGAGATTTTTATCTGCATGCACTTGATGGCGTAAGGGCATCTTCAATTGGGCCACACATTTCGAATGCCCAAAATATTCGCGCTCGTCCGTTTGCGTCGGTCCAAATGGTCGAAATCGATCGCGCGTCCGTTTTTGTCGGAGGTGCCCCCAGCGGCATGACATTTTTTTTTTTGGATTTTGCATTTTTTGAACATAAAAACATGTAGCGGGAGAGCGGTGGCGGAAAAAGAATGGGGGAGAATTGCCAGGAGATATCACTCGTAATAACCCAAACTAAATCCATGCAAATCATCGGCTGTTAGATGGCCGGTTAGAAAGGCCGGTCGGTAGCTGACCAATTGGTCAGCTATCGACCAATTGGTCAGCTATCGACCAACTACTTCTTCCATCTGACCGATCGGTCAGCTAATGACCGACCGGGTCACACTTTTCAAATTTTTTTAAATCGCGCAGTAATCTTAAAATTAAATAAATAATTCGTATTATTTAAAAAAAATCGCCGCAATCCGTCGGCTCCCGGCGGGTCCGGCATATTCTCGGACCTTTAGACCACCATGGACCCCGAGCGCCCGGGGAACGGCGGCCCGCGGCCAGCAAGGATCGGCACAAGATGTGCAGCGGTTCAACCCTCCGTGGAGCGGCGGCTGCGGCAGCCGGCCATCTTCTCCTGCCACGCCTCCGTTATCGACTCCTTCGACAACCACATGTACGAGGTCGGTCCAGCTACGCTCCTTATCTAGCCGAAGACACAGGTCGTGCTGACCGCGGAGCATGACATCTGCAGTACCCTGCACTGCCCCGACACCATCATCAGTTCATCACACAGTTCTTCCGGACTCCAGAGGTACGTGTGTGAGAGCTCCCACCCCGAATCTCCTTAGATGTTCTAACACTGCTTGGAACGACTTGCGGTTGGAATTTAGCCTTATTTGTAGTCTGTAGCTGACAGGTGTAGGGAACATTCAATTTTCTGTGTGCTTAGTCAGTGTCCTCTACTCTAAATCTGAAGTTTGCTGGTAAGTACGGTGAAGTATAATGTGGATTTGCTGGTAAATATAGATGGTGAATTATAATGTACCTCTTGGGTAACTAAAATTGTTACTGGACCTGGATTTTCCTTTTGATTGAAACTGGAGACCCTTAATTAACCAAGTTCCAAGAAAACCTAGCTTCTATTTTAGCAGTGCAATACTTTTCTTGGGAGTTAGGTACAACTTCAATTGTTAACATATGTAAGTACAGACAAAAGGGGCGCTCTGGAGATCAAGGACCCCCGCGTCGTCTCCAGGGGCGGCTCGGGGGAAACCTAGCCCGCCGCCGCCGCCACCCCAGCCCCCAGGCTCCAACCCCCCTCGCCGTCGCCGGATGACTTCGCCGGGCAAAGCCCGTGTGGAAGACGGCGGCGGCGGGGCCTCTCCCGCGCGGCCGCGCTGCAATCGCGGATCGGGGCGGCGGCTCTGCTCCGGTGGGGGAGGCTCGGCCCCCTGCGGCGGCGGACGGTCCGGCGGCTCCTGGCGGCCTGAAGCCCCCCTCGCGCGACGTGGACTCCCCGGCTGCGCCTCCGGTGGCTGAGCTCCGGCTCCCCTGCACCGGCCCGGCGGCGTCGACGCCGGCAGCCCTGTGGCTGCGGCTCGTCGCGTTGGGGTGGGGTGGCGGCCCCCCCTCCTGCTTGGTGGTTCCTTTGTGCGGGGTGGCGGCCTGCTGGCTGCTGCTGGTCGTCGACGGCGCCCTGGAGGTGGTCGCCAGATCGTGCAGGATCTGGCCCGTCGACTTCGTCGGCGGCGAGGTCCGTGGTGGCCCCGCTCGCGATGGCGCGGTCGCGGTTGCGGGTGTGTGCGGGCCGGTGGATCCGCGGGCTGGCTTCGGCCGGTTGCGTGGGGATGGTGGCCTTGAAGTTCCGGGCGAAAGTCTGCCCGGCTATGTCCGGCCGGCGGTGGGCTGCGCCTGCGGGCGTTGTTCCCTCGTTGGAGGCACCGCCGTGGAGCTCCTCGGCCTCCAAGCTCGGATCGGGCTCTTCGGGTGAAAGCTTTGGCCCTGTTGGGTCGGGCGACGGGCGTCGTCTCACGTCGCTTACCTCCTTTGGGGCGTCGTCTAGAAGACCTCGATCACATCTGCTCTTCCTTTGGGCTGGACGCACACATCTTCGCGGTTGGCAGGTGTCCAACCGGCGATGTCGGTGTTCCGTGTGGCGGCTTTTGTGGCAACGATGGCTTTGAAGAGTGATGGTTTGGTCGCGGCAAGACCTTGTTAGTCGGCTTGGCCCGGCGTGTCCGAGTTTCCTCCATGCTGGTCTTCCGTTGCTGTGGAGTCGGAGCTGCCATGTTCTTCGAGGTCTTCTCTTGGGCGGCGTACGATGACCTGCAAGGGGCGGTCCAGGTGAAGTTCACCTTCGGCGCGGGTCTTGCGCATCCCCTCGCCGGAGCTCGTCATCCGAGTCGGAGCTGCATTCCCCTACACGAGGAGCCACCTGTTTGGCGTGGGCCAGTTTGAACCTCGCGGTGCTGCTTCGGCAAGGTCTTCTTTGTTGGTCGCTTCTTCGGGGAAGTCGGAGTCGCTGCGGGTGCGGAGTGATGACGATGACGCCGGTGAGCAACCTCGACGACGATCTTCGCCTAGGTGGTGTTTGTGCAGCTTCGGTGGGTTGCCAGGGTGGTTGTGTTTGCCTATGCGACGGTCGTGTTCCATGACGGTCGGCATGGGTGTTTGTACTGGTTTTTGGTCGGTTTTCCGTTAATAAACTGACCACCTATTCTTCTCTATTAATGAAAATGGCAAGTCTTGCCTCGTTTCAAAAAAATAAGTACAGACAAAGTGGGAAATACAAAAAAAGGTCCTAATGAGAATCTTCAATGTTTTATAGACGTAGTTGATCGGTTGAGGCGCATTATCCTGTAGCTCAAATAGGACTTTCAGTAGCATTTACAGGGTGTTCATCCATGTGAATGCACTCCTCTGATCCTCTCTACCGTCCTTGTGAAGATGGAGGGTGAGTTGACTTTGTGCGAGTCTATATCTCATCGTCAGTTTGTGATTAACTTATTTTTCTCTGTTAGTATTCTTTAACGAGGTTGTTAAAATATATACACCTTAGGTTTCTTTCGGATTTTGAAAAATGTTTGCTAATAAATTTGTGGTAAATATGACTATACACGTAAAGATACTGATGGTCCTTTTTAGTACATTATTGATATCTGACTCGGCGAAGTCTGAAACCATCATACCGGTAGCCTTACAATCGTTCTGTCTTTTGGTGCTCATTATGTGTGCAAGTGTCGCAACTGTCCTAGGGTATTTCACCGGGATGGCCATGGGTCAGACGGTAAGCGGTGGTGTATCGCTGTTGTTTCGCAGTTTGCCCTGCAAGTGCATGGTGGGCCCTTTTTTCGCGTGCCGCTCTAGCCTGCGCCATCTCCATGGCTACTCTGGCCCCGTCCCTCGCTGCCGAGAACCCCTGGAAGGACTTCTAGATTGCAGACGATGTCCCTCTTCCAGCCAGCAGCTAGGACAACCGGAGGGAGCAACCGGACCCCTACTCCATCTTGCCACATTGTTTGTCGGACACCACAGCGCATGCCTCCTGCTAAATCCGCGTCCTACACCGTAGCCCTCTGTATTCGGCACCATCCTATCCTTATATTCACGCCTAGGTGCTACCAATTTTCCATCTCTACGCTTTCTTTTTCTGTTTCGGTGGTGTGGAATGGTAACAGGGTACATCCAGAAAGTGAGCAGGTTTAGGTAGTGAATTCTAGGGTTTGAAGAGAGTGGTGTGGGAGAAATTGTGATTTACATGTGCAACTAATATTAAATCATTGTTTTCATGTAAATTGAGGTTGTCTGCTTTTTAATAAGTGAGATGTTCCCTTTTTAACTGTCTACATGGTGGGAAACTTAGACAGACAAACAGATGACACTGACGGGAACTGCTATCAATTTTTTATGCTTCATACATTTCCTTTATTTTGATTGTGTATGGCATTATGGGTGCTGACGTCTATGTGAAGAAGCTGCTGAGTAGGTAGGTTGCAGTAGTCCATACATGATTTTGTATATCTTCCTTCCTTCGAGTTATTTATATTATTTTATTAGCTATTGCTAATTCAGCAAGTAACTAAAATTATCTACGGTTTCAGTTTTAGTTTCTACGATCTTAAAATGTATTGCTTGCTATTTGCATATGGAGTGATGGCAACTTGGATCCAGCTGTGCATATAGAACTCTATAATAATTTATCAAGCTACTATATGCATATGTAACAGTGTGTACTGAAATAGTGTTTTTGCTGCCATTTTCCTGCAAACATATATATATACACAATCTACTATTGTGTATTTTCTTTGATAATTCTCGAGAAGTTATGTTCCCGAAGGTCTTACCGATTTCTATTATGGTTTCATATAATATATCTGTGGGGTTCTAAAATTTTGTAGATATACTCTTACAGGATATTAAGTACTCCATACAATTGCATTAACATATATTGCATGATGTCTATTGCAATCCAAAATATAATATTATTTCTGAGATTAGCAAAAGTCACTACGTAATTTGTAACTTAAGTATCTGTACTATATTGTGCTTAGATGTTCTTACTGTACATTCTGTTGCTACGATACAATCATCAATATCATCCTTTTTTTAGTTGACATTGCCAGGTGACACTCCATCTTAGCTGGTACTGGCGTTTGCAAGTTAGTGAGGATATACCATCTATTTGCATTTGAGAAATATGCAATTACTCTGTATTTTAAATCATAACACTACCTTTGTTCCTTATTAGGGCACTATTCACCTGAGAAGTATTCCAATCTGTGCCTCGGCATGAAGAAGCTGAAAATCTGCTAGAGTTTTTTAGTGCAAAGTTTTTGTTATAATTGAGATGCACAATAAACGAAGAACGAAAAGTAAAACACTGCAGGGGACACGAGATTTTAACGTGGAAAACCCTTGCAACACACAAGGGAAAAACCACGGACGCCAGCCAGCAAAACTTCACTATTTCGGTGGTGTTTACAAACGCCATGGGTGTACAATGATGCGACGAAACCCTAGCGGCGGCTTACAGGGAAAATATATAGACGGTGGCAACGATCCGTACACCCACGGCTCCGCTCGTCAGAAGTTAGCCTCTTCTTGAAATTTGGATCACAATATAACAGTTTTGAAGTTATCCACTGTTAGATCTTAGTGTTGCAATATCAAATGGGAACATATATACTAATGGCATATAATAATCCTTTTTCATGTAACCGTGTTTTCTTTAAATGTATGAGTAAAAAAGAATCGTTGTCAGCATTGTGCCATTGTTAATTAAACATGTTATTTGGTAAATTTCATAATACATACCAGTGACCATCATTTGGGTGAGTCAATGAAATATGAAGATATGTGTTAATCATTTTGTTTGTACAGACTGTGCCATGAAAGCGTAGATGGACAAGAACTAACACAATTGGGAGGTCAAGGACACGGGGAGGAGGGGAGCAGGTGAAGGACCATAGAAATAGAACAAAGTATAAAATTTGTTAAATCTCCATTCATGGTTTATTTGCCATTAGATCTAGCTTACTCTTTATAGGTCATCACTTGCGTACCACAAAAATCCTCGATTTCTATAAACAGAAATCCGAGGCTAGCTGCCCATTGGCTGGAAATGTAAGTGTTTCTCTATTTAGTTTGTGGGAAAAACTAAAACAAGAGGCGGATAGAAAAAACGCCAGCAAGATCATACACATATCACAATGCACAATGTGTTGTAGGCGGCGCGGCGATGCGCGCTTACCGTCTAGTATAAAGATCACTCCGATGCGTTGGAGTTGCAGATCAAAGGCATAAGAAAAAAAGCTATACCATAATATTATTTATGCATGCAATGCTTATCTTTTATTGCACCTTACACTACTTGGAAAAGGGCTACAGATGGACAGCTTAGCTGTGGCGCGCCGATTATTTGGTGTGCCGCTATTACCCGTGGCGCACAAAAAATAGGTGGACGTATGACCTTACCCTTGGCGCAACCCCATAATTTAGTGTGCCACTTCTAAGTGTGGCCACATTGGCCGGGTCGCACCAATATAATAGTGGCACACTAAACTGTGGTGCGCCACGGGCAATCCACGTGCACGGGCGAACCACGCGTCCAAATAAGTTCGGATCCGCCGAGTCAGCATGGACCGATGCACTTCTTCCCATGCTGGCAGAAGGCTGACCGGCGGCGCAATAGCTAGGGCCATCAATGTCGACACTAGTCTCCACCTGGCCTTCTGCTCGGGCACGGACCAGCCTGGCATGGTCCCATACACTTTTGAGCGCATGCGGCAGAATGCTAACTGGTGGCGTGCACAGTCCATCAATGCCCGCCACTTGGGCTTCTGCACCGCCATTGATATGGAAGGCACTGCAACCAGCGCAAACATTGGTAGCGTGGGTGGGGGGTACTTATACCAGCCCTGCGCCGGCCTCTCCCTGCATCCCCGTCCCAGCGTCAGCGCCAAAAACCACCTCCAAATTACCGCCATCGTCTTCTCCGACATGCCGAAACTGTCGGGATGGTTCAAAAAGGAGATCAACGACAACAAGGCCGGCTCTTCTTCGGGCCATCGCCGCCGCCAGTCACCACCTCTTCCTCGTCCTTGCCTCGCTGCAACCTGATGTCGCCTCATGGAGGATTTCGTCGGCCCGCTTGGTGTTGTGGAGGTGGCGGGTCTCCAACATCGCCCCTGCGTGAGCACAATAGGATGTACTTCCTAGTGAGGGCGTGCCAGCACAAGTGGGAACACCAACCCCATCCTCGACAACGACATGTCCCCTCCGGGATGATGGCGTCTCAACCGGACGACGACGTCGGTGCCCCCGCCACTGGTTGACAACCCATCGTTGGATGCGGAGATGCACCGCCGCATCGACTGCCTATGGTCGGCACTATGCTACGATCACGCCTATAACTAGCCTGATTTATGGCGCGCGTTGTTCGTGGCAGCATGAGGCGCACCGCACGACAATGAAATTCAAAGAATTCCAGTCAGGCGAGGACTACGACGACCTCACCGCGACCACAGACGACGAGTACCACGAAAACGATGAGGCTCCTTGAGCGTTGAAGCTGGAGGCGCTCCTGCCGGAGGAGTACGATGAGCACACGCCATCGCCCGTGCCCTTGCGGAGAAGAAGGCGGAGGAGGATGCCAAGTGGTTCTGGGAGGACACAGGTACCTCGGCAACACCCTTAAGGTTAACAAATTAGAGGGGGCTAAGTGCAATGCTTCGAGATCCACAAAACCACAGCGGAGCTAATAGAGAGACGAGCAAACACGGCAGAGATGGACATTGGAGTTACCTAGGTTTGGGTCCCTCATTAGGAGGTAACACCTCTACTCCTGACTTCTCTTGTATTACTATGCGATGCCTCACGAAGCACTGATACGTCTCCAACGTATCTATAATTTCTTATGTTCCATGCTAGTTTTATGACAATACCAACATGTTTTAGTCATACTTTATAATGTTTTTATGCATTTTTTGGAACTAACCTATTAACAAGATGTCGAAGTGCCAGTTCCTGTTTTCTGCTGTTTTTGATTTCAGAAAAGTTAGTTTACAAATATTCTCGGAATTGGACGAAACAAAAGTCCACGGCCCTATTTTCCACGGAGTCTTCCAGAACATCGAAGAGGGGTCAAGGAAGGGCAGCAGGGGGCCCACACCATATGGCGGCGCGGGTGGCCCCCTGGCCACGCCGACCTATGGGGAGGGAGCCGCCTAGCTCCCCCGACGCTGCCCCTTCGCCTATATATTCTCCCAGATGCGAAAACCCTAAAAGAATTGGTCTTCCTCCACAAAAAGTTACGTAGCCGCCGCCATCGCGAAGCCAAGTTCGGGGGACAGAAGTCTCTGTTCCGGCACGCCGCCGGGACGGGGAAGTGCCCCCGGAATCCATCTCCATCGACACCACCGCCATCTTCATCGCCGCTGCTGACTCCCATGATGAGGAGGGAGTAGTTCTCCCCCGAGGCTGAGGGCTCTACCGGTAGCTATGTGGTTCATCTCTCTCTCCCATGGTGTGATCTTTATGTGATCATGAGCTTTGTAATCTAGTTGAATATGTAGATGTTACTCTTGTCTATTATGCACTCTAGAGGTTACTTTAATATGAACTCCGGAGTCACTCTCCACGGTGTGATGGTGACAGTGTGCGCATCGTGTGTGATTCCTTTATGAAGTTGTGGAGCTTGTTTACTCCGGCTTGGGGGTGCTCTTGTAGCCCTAGACAATGAATGGTGTTTTTTATCCAACAAGAGAGTGTTTGAGAGTACCATTTATTTATTCAATTATGTGATCATTGTTGAGAGTGTCCACTAGTGAAAGTATGATCCCTAGGCCTTGTTTCTAAGCATTGAAACACCGTTTCCAACAAGTTATGTTACATGTTCGCTTGCTTCCATTTTTATTTCACATTGCAATTGCTACTTATAATCATCCATATTACTTGTATTTCACTATCTCTTCGCCGAACTAGTGCACATATACATCTGACAAGTGTATTAGGTGTGTTGGGGACACAAGAGACTTCTTGTATCTTAATTGCAGGGTTGCTTGAGAGGGATATCTTTGACCTCTACCTCCCTGAGTTCGATAAACCTTGGGTGATTCACTTAAGGGAAACTTGCTGCTGTTCTACAAACCTCTGCTCTTGGAGGCCCAACACTGTCTACGGGAATAGAAGCGTGTGTAGACATCAAGCACAAAGACGGTTTACTTGGGTGTAGCTTGAAGTAGTTGTAGCTAGATCTCAGTGGCTCTTCCTAGAGAGGAAAACCTAGATCCCCTTCTATGGAAACTTGGGGGAGGGGTGGGCACAGGCGTGCGGAAGGAGGGTGACAGTTGTTCCCTAATGTACAAATGGACTTGGTCCATACCCTAAAAAGGGGTGCTGGTCTACGAGAGTAGTTGCGAACCACTGATGCCACCCTTGCAGCGCTGCACCGTGCATGGCCATCTCTTCAGAAAGGAGCAATTGACATACCGCTTTATGAAGGTGGTGTCAGGGCTTCCCTTATTGATGCGCGTAGATGTACACGTCCGTTGGGAACCACAAGAGGAAGGTATGATGCGCACAGTGGCAAGTTTCCCTCAGTAAGAAACCAAGGTTTAATCGGACCAGTAGGAGTCAAGAAGCACGTTGAAGGTTGATGGTGGCGAAATGTGATGCGGCGCAACAACAGGGATTCCGGCGCCAACGTGGAATCGCACAACAAAACCAAAGTACTTTGCCCCAACGAAACGAGTGAGGTTGTCAATCTCACCGGCTTGCTGTAACAAAGGATTAAACGTATCGAGTGGAAGATGTTTGCAAAGAAAATAGTAAAACACAATTGCGGTAGAATTTATGCTATGTAAAGAATAGGACCGGGGTCCACGAGTTCACTAGAGGTGTCTCTCCCATAAGATAAAAGCATGTTGGGTGAACAAATTACGGTCGGGCAATTGACAAATAGAGAAAGGCATAACAATGCATATACATGATATGATAAATTTAGTGAGATTTAATTGGGCATTACGACAAAGTACATAGACCGCCATCCAACTGCATCTATGCCTAAAAAGTCCACCTTCAGGTTATCGTCCGAACCCCATTCGGTATTAAGTTGCTAAGCAACGGACAATTGCATTAAGTATGGTGCGTAATGTAATCGACAACTACATCCTTAGACATAGAATCAATGTTTTATCCCTAGTGGCAATAGCACATCCACAACCTTAGAACTTTCTGTCACTGTCCCAGATTCAATGGAGGCATGAACCCACTATCGAGCATAAATACTCCCTCTTGGAGTTAAGAGTACAAACTTGGCCAGAGCCTCTACTAATAACGGAGAGCATGCAAGATCATAAACAACACATAAACAATAGATTGATAATCACCATAATCATAGTACTCTCTATCCATCGGATTCCGACAAACACAACATATAGTATTACGGATAGATGATCTTGATCATGTTAGGCAGCTCACAAGATCCAACAATGAAGCACAACAAGGAGAAGACGACCATCTAGCTACTTGCTATGGACCCATGGTCCAGGGGTGAACTACTCACTCATCACTCCGGAGGCGATCATGGCGATGAAGAGTCCTCCGGGAGATGAATCCCCTCTCCGGCGGGGTGCCGGAGGCGATCTCCCGAATCCCCCGAGATGGGATTCGCGGCGGCGCGTCTCCGGAAGGTTTTCCGTATCGTGGCTCTCGGTGCCGGGGGTTTCGCGACGGAGGCTTTAAGTAGGCGGAAGGGTAGGTCGGGGGCCACACGAGGTGCCCGGGGGTAGGGCCGCGCGGCCGGGGCTTGGGCCGCGCCGCCCTGTCCCCGGCTGCCTCGTGGCCCCACTTCATTGACTCTTCGGTCTTCCGGAAGCTTCGTGCAAAAATAGGACCACGGGCGAAAGTTTCGTCCAATTCCGAGAATATTTCCTTACTAGGATTTCGAAACCAAAAACAGCGAGAAAACGACAGCTGGCTCTTCGGCATCTTGTTAATAGGTTAGTTCCGAGAAAATGCATAAATATGACATATAATGTGCATAAAACATGTAGGTATCATCAATAAAGTAGCATGGAACATAAGAAATTATCGATACGTTGGAGACGTATCAGCATCCCCAAGCTTAGTTACTGCTCGTCCCGAGCGAGGTAAAACGATAACAAAGATAATTTCTGAAGTGACATGCCATCATAATCTTGATCATACTATTTGTAAACATATGTAATGAATGCAGCGATCAAAACAAAGATAATGACATGAGTAAACAAGTGAATCATATAGCAAAGACTTTTCATGAATAGTACTTCAAGACAAGCATCAATAAGTCTTGCATAAGAGTTAACTCATAAAGCAATAAATCAAAGTAAAGGTGTTGAAGCAACACATAGGAAGATTAAGTTTCAGCGGTTGCTTTCAACTTATAACATGTATATCTCATGGATATTGTCAACATAAAGTAATATAACAAGTGCAATTTGCAAGTATGTAGGAATCAATGCACATTTCACACAAGTGTTTGCTTCTTAAGGTGGAGGGAGATAGGTAAACTGACTCAACAATAAAAGAATGGTCCTTCAAAGAGGAAAGCATCGATTGCTGTATTTGTGCTAGAGCTTTTATTTTGAAAACATGAAACAATTTTGTCAACGGTAGTAATAAAGCATATGAGTTATGTAAATTATATCTTACAAGTTGCAAGCCTCATGCATAGTATACTAATAGTGTCCGCACCTCGTCCTACTTAGCTTGGACTACCGGATCTTTGCATGCCATGTTTCAACCAAGTGTCACAAAGGGGTACCTCCATGCCGCTCTGTACAAAGGTCTAAGGAGAATGCTCGCATTTCGGATTTCTCGCTTTTGATTATTCTCAACTTAGACATCCATACCGGGACAACATGGACAACAGATAATGGACTCCTCTTAAATGCATAAGCATGAAGCAATGATTATTATTCTCATATGAGATTGAGGATATATGTCCAACACTGAAACTTCAACCATGGTTCATGGCTTTAGTTAGCGGCCCAATGTTCTTCTCTAACAATTTTGCATGCTCCAACCACTAAAATGATAGACCTTCGAGACAAGACGGACATGCATAGCAACTCACATGATATTCAACAATAGTTGATGGCGTTCCCCAGAAGCATGGTTATCGCACAACAAGCAACTTAATAAAAGATAAAGTGCATAAGTACATATTCAATACTACGATAGTTTTTAAGGCTATTTTGTCCCATGAGCTATATATTGCAAAGGTGAATGATGGAATTTTTAAAGGTAGCACTCAAGCAATTTACTTTGGAATGGCGGAGAAATACCATGTAGTAGGTAGGTATGGTGGACACAAATGGCATAGTAGTTGGCTCAAGGATTTTGGATGCATGAGAAGTATTCCCTCTCGATACAAGGTTTAGGCTAGCAAGGTTATTTGAAGCAAACTCAAGGATGAACAAGTGCAGCAAGACTCACATAAAAGACATATTGTAAACATTATAAGACTCTACACCGTCTTCCTTGTTGTTCAAAACTCAATACTAGATATTATCTAGACCTTAGAGAGACCAAATATGCAAATCAAATTTTAGCAAGCTCTATGTATTTATTCATTAATGGGTGCAAAGCATATGATGCAAGAGCTTAATCATGAGCACAACAATTGCCAAGTATCACATTATCCAAGACATTTTAGAATTACTACATGTAGCATTTTCCAATTCCAACCATATAACAATTTAACGAAGAAGAAACTTCGCCTTGAACATTATGAGTAAAGCCTAAGGACACATGTGTCCATATGCAACAGCGGAGCGTGTCTCTCTCCCACAAAGTGAATGCTAGGATCCATCTTATTCAAACAAAAACAAAAACAAAAACAAACCGACGCTCCAAGTAAAGAACACAAGATGTGACTGAATAAAAATATAGTTTCAGGGGAGGAACCTGATGATGTTGTCGATGAAGAAGGGGATGCCTTGGGCATCCCCAAGCTTTGATGCTTGAGTCTTCTTAAAATATGCAGGGGTGAACCACGGGGGCATCCCCAAGCTTAGAGCTTTCACTCCTCTTGATCATAGTATATCATTCTCCTCTCTTGACCCTTGAAAACTTCCTTCACACCAAACTTCAAGCAAACTCATTAGAGGGTTAGTGCACAAATTCACACATTCAGAGGTGACACAATCATTATTTTCACTTCTGGACATTGCATAATGCTACTGGACATTAATGGATCAAAGAAATAAATCCAATATAGCAAAAGAGGCAATGCGAAATAAAAGGCAGAATCTGTCAAAAACAGAACAGTCCGTAAAGAAGAATTTAAAGCTGGCACCAGACTTGCTCAAATGGAAAAACTCAAAACTAATGAAAGTTGCGTACATATCTGAGGATCACGCTCGTAAATTGGCAGATTTTTTCGAATTTTCTACAGAGAACTGTGCCCAGATTCGTGACAGACAGCAATGCTGTTTCTGCGCAGCGATCCCAAATATAACATCAACTATAACATAGAAACTTTACTTGGCACATAAACATGATAAGGAGAGGTTGATACAGTAGTAAACAACTTCCAAGACTCAACAAAACAAAAAATTGCTGTAGTAAAAACATGGGTTGTCTCCCATAAGCGATTTTCTTTAACGCCTTTCAGCTAGGCGCAGAAAGTGCAAATCAAGTAACATCGAGAGTAGAAGCATCAACATTATTTTTCATGCAAACACAACTTGTTGCAGAGGGTGCTTTAGGTGCTTCATTATCTAAATTCTCTATGGTGGTGCTAGGGGTTTTGGAAATTTTAGGCCTATAATAATTCTTTTGTTTAGGCACTTTAGAGGCGTACATGAATTTTTGCTCTTTACCCACATAAGCTTTCTCATTATACTTGAGAGAAGAAAAGGTTGAACCCAAGGTTTCCATAGCCTTTTCAAGTTCATCAATCCTATTGGTTTGATTATCATGGACAACACAAGTCCCTAGGGCACTAATTCTTTCATCAATTCCTCCTAAGGATTTATCAAGTTCATAAGTTTTGTCAAATAACATTCCCATTTTAGTTTCAACACTTGAAATTTTTTTCTCTATGGTTTCCAATTTTTTCATAACATCTTCAAGAGAGATTTCAATTTTAACTTCATTAACAGGTGGTATCCCAACTAGACTCTCAATTATGCAACTAGCTTCTAACGCGGGAGTACCTAGGAAATTGCCTCCCGAAAGAGTATCAAGAACATACCTATTCCAACTAGATAAACCAACATAAAAGTTCCTAAGAAGGATAGTGGTGGAGTGTTTCTTAATGCACCTTTGATGAGCATTACTAATTCTATACCAAGCATCTTTAAAACTTTCTCCACCTTGTTGCTTAAAAGAACGAACTTCAACTTCGGGATTACTCATTTTAGTAGCAATAAAGTAAACTAGGCAAATAAAGTAAAGACAAGTAACTAATTTTTTTGTGTTTTTGATATAGAGAGCAAGACAGTAAATAAAGTAAAACTAGCAACTAATTTTTTTGTATTTTGATTTAGTGCAGCAACAAAGTAGTAAATAAAATAAAGCAAGACAAAAACAAAGTAAAGAGATTGAGAAGTGGAGACTCCCCTTGCAGCGTGTCTTGATCTCCCCGGCAACGGCGCCAGAAATTTATTGCTGGCGTGAAGTTGGCGTGGGAGATAGAAATCTTTGTGGTGTAACTTTTCTTCAGGTCCCCGGCAACGGCGCCAGAAATTTGCTTTGATGCGCGTAGATGTACACGTCCGTTGGGAACCACAAGAGGAAGGTATGATGCGCACAGTGGCAAGTTTCCCTCAGTAAGAAACTAAGGTTTAATCGGACCAGTAGGAGTCAAGAAGCACGTTGAAGGTTGATGGTGGCGAAATGTGATGCGGCGCAACAACGGGGATTCCGGCGCCAACGTGGAATGCTGCACAACAAAACCAAAGTACTTTGCCCCAACGAAACGGTGAGGTTGTCAATCTCACCGGCTTGCTGTAACAAAGGATTAAACGTATCGAGTGGAAGATGTTTGCAAAGAAAATAGTAAAACACAATTGCGGTAGAATTTATGCTATGTAAAGAATAGGACCGGGGTCCACGAGTTCACTAGAGGTGTCTCTCCCATAAGATAAAAGCATGTTGGGTGAACAAATTACGGTCGGGCAATTGACAAATAGAGAAAGGCATAACAATGCATATACATGATATGATAAATATAGTGAGATTTAATTGGGCATTACGACAAAGTACATAGACCGCCATCCAAGCTGCATCTATGCCTAAAAAGTCCACCTTCGAGGTTATCGTCCGAACCCCATTCGGTATTAAGTTGCTAAGCAACAGACAATTGCATTAAGTATGGTGCGTAATGTAATCGACAACTACATCCTTAGACATAGAATCAATGTTTTATCCCTAGTGGCAACAGCACATCCACAACCTTAGAACTTTACGTCATCCGTCCCGGATTCAATGGCGGCATGAACCCACTATCGAGCATAAATACTCCCTCTTGGAGTTAAGAGTACAAACTTGGCCGAGCCTCTACTAATAACGGAGAGCATGCAAGATCATAAACAACACATAAACAATAGATTGATAATCACCATAATCATAGTACTCTCTATCCATCGGATCCCGACAAACACAACATATAGTATTACGGATAGATGATCTTGATCATGTTAGGCAGCTCACAAGATCCAACAATGAAGCACAACAAGGAGAAGACGACCATCTAGCTACTGCTATGGACCCATGGTCCAGGGGTGAACTACTCACTCATCACTCCGGAGGCGATCATGGCGATGAAGAGTCCTCCGGGAGATGAATCCCCTCTCCGGCAGGGTGCCGGAGGCGATCTCTGAATCCCCGAGATGGGATTCGCGGCGGCGGCGTCTCCGGAAGGTTTTCCGTATCGTGGCTCTCGGTGCTGGGGGTTTCGCGACGGAGGCTTTAAGTAGGTGGAAGGGTAGGTCGGGGGGCCACACGAGGTGCCCGAGGGGTAGGGCCGCGCGGCCGGGGCTTGGGCCGCGCCGCCTGTCCCTCGGCTGCCTCGTGGCCCCACTTCGTTGACTCTTCGGTCTTACGGAAGCTTCGTGCAAAAATAGGACCCTGGGCGAAAGTTTCGTCCAATTCCGAGAATATTTCCTTACTAGGATTTACGAAACCAAAAACAGCGAGAAAACGAAGCGGCTCTTCGGCATCTTGTTAATAGGTTAGTTCCAGAAAATGCATAAATATGACATATAATGTGCATAAAACATGTAGGTATCATCAATAAAGTAGCATGGAACATAAGAAATTATCGATACGTTGGAGACGTATCACTTATCTTCTGGAGCGGAGGGCATGATCATCTCCAGATATGACATACGGCATGGCTTCCGTCATCACCTTTGTCTTCTTATCCATTTGGTACGCCTTGCATCGAGGTCCAACGCGGGTCCTCCCGGTTTCCTGGCGCGAACTCCTCGCGAAGTGGATCTCGTGAGGGGCTTCTATCTTCATAGAACCGCCAAGTTGACGAGGGCTGAGGCCGAGAAGGCGCGATGAGTGTAGTTTTAGCATGTTTTTACACCATTATATTACTGAGATATCACTGAGTAGAAATAGGATTTTTGTATTTCACCGCGCTACCTCACCCTTTTATGCTTATTTTCACAGGATCTCGAAATAATAAGGCAATGATGAAATATCAATAAAAACTATCGCTTTATGATATTTTGACATGATAAAAATCATTTAAGCACTTAATTATGCACCTGGGGTGAAAGGAGGATGCGAGGATGACTTCCAGAAGGTTTAGCGGCATTGGTACGGGGGAGACCGCCCGTACCATCCGCCCGTACGCCATGTTAGGAGAACCACCTCGTCAAATACTATCGCCTCTTGCAGACGGATTTGAGATCCAACAACACACGCAACTGCAAACACCAGAACACCGTCCCAGAAGATATCTAAAGGAAGAACAAGAAGGGGCATCATCCAAGTTTCTACCCGGATCAATGGAGGACAAGGCATCATCACCTTCATCATCAACCCAACACCATCAGAATCTCCATCCCGTTCATCACACTAGATTGCAATCCCCTTTGGCATTGTTGGTTTGTACTTGAATTCACACCGTTACCCCTATTCCATTCGCAAGATTATGATGGTGTTCTTGATTGTTTCCGTGTGTAAGTAGCTCACTTCATTCTTGGGGAAGATGGAGAAACCCTAGTAATATTATAATATGGATGAAGATGATTTATAGCGTTGCATTATGATTGTATGTTAGTTTTCTATTGTGGTATTGCATGAAGTCGACCTTGTGACATTTTCCTAAGGGTCACGGGTGGGAACTACCTTCGGAAGTATGATAGTGTATACGGAGGGAAGTGACATACCGTGTGCGGTGCACTATTGTATGAAAGGAGTGGATAAGAGAGGACTCACCATGATTCACAAATAACCATGGGGTAATCCCTTAATCGCGATGGATCAATAGGTGGATTGCCTCATGGTGGTTATTCAGGGATGTGTTATAAAATACATATCCCAACATAGAGCCTTTCCCAAAGATATGAATTATCTAGTTTGTGTACTTAGTTGATACTAGAGGTGAAACCAACAACCCCCGAGAACATTTTAGCTTATTAAAGTTCAAAGTTAATCCTTAGTCATAATTGCACTCTTTTATTTCAGTTATTTACTCTATAAAACCATCCTACAAAACTCTTTCAACAACACTTCATTTTGGATTTAAGACAACTTTAAGTAATTCTAGATAAAAAGCAACAAGGGGCATTAATATCTTTACTAGTAGCTCATCGTGGTCGATACTCTTATTTCGAAACTAGCTACAACTGATATATGTACTTGGAGCCATCAAGCTATTTTCTGACGCAATTGCCGGGGAGCTCAGAGCTTTCGGCCTTTGTTTTTAGTTTCTAATTTATTTATTGTTCTATTTTAGTTGTTTTCGAGTTTCAAGTGAAATACCATGGAGGACTACCAGCGTGAGATACATCTTCAAGCTGTAAAGAGCTCTGGCCCTCCCATGGACGCTTTTATTGAATAAAACATACTCATCAATCCAAAAGGGTATGATATAAACCCAATGCTATTAGATTTACTGCAATCTAATTAAGATGTTTGCAGGAGATGATACTAAAGGTTCTTATGGGCATGCCGAATATTTCAAAGATGTTTGTGCAACTTTCAATTTAAATATCTTTAGCGAAGATGAGGTTAAGTTTAAACTCTTTGGAAAAACTGTTACTGATATAGCCCGATCTTGGTATAATGATTACCCCACTTTAAATTCTTCTGAGTGGAGGACATTGTCTACTAAATTCCTTCAAATATTCTTTCCAGAAACCAGGTCCCTTGGAGCGAGGCAGATGATTACAAACTTTAAAAGTCTACCGCAAGAGAGCTTGTATGAAAGATACTCGAGATTCAGGGAGATTCTTAGCAATTTTCCCCATCATGATTTCCCACCTTGGTTAATTACACACACTTTCTATGCAGGAGTTAATGTTAAAATATAGATTTGTTAGCTTATTGATGGATCTTTCACTGAGTATGGAGTGGATAAGTCTTGAAACTTATTAGAAATCATACACAAAGATGAGCTTTCCAAAGATAGTAAAGAACCTGATGAAAAGTCTCTAGTAGAGCTAGAATCTATTAACAAATTTATGCAGTCTAAAACGGTTGTTGAATTGCTTGGTAATAACAAACTTCAGCCTAAGGATATCATTCATATTGTAAAAGGTCATGCTAAACATCTGCAACTCCCTAATGATTGGGAACGTTATGAACCATCATCTAATAATAGGTCTTTAAAGGAAATCCCAACAGGCAAGCATATTCATCGAGGAGAAGGTGTATAAAACAGAAGAGTTATCATGTTTTCCTAAGCAAAATCAAGTTGATGAAATGTGGACAAGAAAGCCTAAGAAGTTATCAAGGAACCTAGGGGATATCAAGATAAACATAGATATAGTTAAGGAACTTCTTAAACCCGTAGGTATTGAAGATGAGGAGGTGAGGATCAATCGTAAATCCTCTCAAGTAATAGGAGGAAGACCACAAGGTAAAAAATTAAAGGTATAAAAGTATCAAATTTAGATTGGGAGAAACTGATTTTGAAGGTATAAGAGACCTAAGCTCAAATATAAATAATCTCCCTTATCATTCTTATATATCATGCATGTCGTTATTATCTACATGATCATGAACTTGAACCTTCAAACACGGCTCTAGTACTTTCGGACATAACCTATCAAAGATGCCATGGGATCCTTCGTAATGATTATATTACAGTCGAAGCCTTTGTTTACCCTATAGATTTTCCTGTTATTGATATACCATTAGACCCTTTTCGCTCAATTATCTTAGGAGCACCCTTTTGTGTTTTAACTAAACTAAATATTGATAGAAAAAGGAGATTATGACGTCTTTGCATCTTGCATAAGAGAAAGTGAAGATCAAATTTAAAGAACTTAAAAATTTCCTTATGAAGAGAAGACTGAAGTTAAGGAGGATAAAACTATTGAAGAATTAGCTGCTATCTATTTTAGCATTCCTCAGAATGAACTGCAAAGAAGCTTGACGAATGATGTGTCAATTACAAATGATGAAGGTAAGAAGGAATTAGATGATATGTTAAATAACACGTCAGAAGCAAAAGACCTTCAGGATTCTAAAAATGAAGAATTGGTAAGGAAGGGAAATGAGGAACCGCCACCGCTGGAATTAAAACCCCTTCCTAAAGATTTAAGGTATGAATTTCTTGATGAATAAAAGAAATGATCAGTGATAATTAGTAGTAAACTTTCTTCCATGGAAATTATATCTTTACTATATGTTCTTATTAAAAATTGTAAAACTTTTGGGTATTCTTGATGGTGCTTGACGGGGCTTGATGTAGTGTATTGATTATTCCCCGGCAACGACGCCATAAAAAGTCTTGCTGGTGCGAAGTTGATGAAGGAGAATTTATGCGCAACGTTGAGTGGAACCCCAAGAGGAAGATATGATGAGCACAAAAGGAAGTTTTCCCTCAGTAAGAAACCAAGGTTTATCGACCAGTAGGAGAAAAACCGTTCTCTCCCGAGGTGTTGCGAACCAACTCATGACAGGGCGCACTGCCGGCGTCAGCAGCAACGTGGAGACCTGCACACAAACAACCAAGTACTTTGTTCCCAACTTTTAGCGAGGTTGTCAAGCTCACTGGTTTTGCTTAAAACAAAGTATTAAACGAACCGTGTGGAACAATAATTGTTTGCAGAGAACAGAACAGGAAAATGCTATAGAAGATTGCAATTAAAAGAAGAAGGACCGGGGTCCACAGTTCACTAGAGGCGTCGCCCCAATAAAATAAATATGCTGGGTAAACAAATTACAGATGGGCAATTGACAAACAGAGATTGTACGCTAATGGTTCGTGCTCATGCTATGAAAGTATGCGGGCATTACAACAATATACATAGACCGTAATCCAACTGCATCTATGACTAATAATCCACCTTCAGGATTGCATCCGTGATACCCTCCAGTATTAAGTTACAAGCAACGGACTATCGCTTTAAGCAATGTGTTTAAAGTAAACGATGAAACTACCCTTGAATAGAACACCGCTGTTTTCTGCCTAGTAGCAACAGCACATCTACAACCGTAGAGAACAAGGTCACTTCCCATGGTTAAATAGAGGCATGAACCCACTATCGAGTATAAATACTCCCTCTTGGAGTCGCTAGCATCTACTTGGCCTGAGCATCTACTAGAAATGGAGAGCATGCAAGATCATAATAACATAATACATAATCTCAACCAAAGCAATCTCTCTATAAATCGGATCCACATCAAACTAACATCTAGAAATTGCAAATAGATGATCTTGATCATGTTAGGCAGCTCACAAGATCTATACATGAAGCATGACAAGGAGAGGACAGCCATCTAGCTACTGCTATGGACCCATGGTCCCATGGAGGACTACTCACGCATCACCTCGGATGAAGACATGGCGATGTAGAGGCCTCCGGCGATGATTTCCCTCTCCGGCAGGTTGCCGGGATGGACTGCAGAACCCTCCCGAACTAGGGTTTCGGTTGACGGTGGCATCAAAACTTTTCGTGGATGGGGGGCTCTCGTCTCTGGGCTTTTCCCGATACGAGGAATAAATAGGCGGAAGGGCGGAGCAAACGAGGCGACGAGGCCCAGCACATGGGCCAGGCGCAACCAAGGGTGGGGCCGCGCCTGCCCTATGTACTGCCACGTGGCAGCTCTCCTGCGTGTGTCCTTCTGGCTCCGTCTTTGTCCCGGAAAAATAAGACTCTGGACTTTTGTTTCGTCCAATTCTGTGAAACTTTCATGTACAACTTTTCTGAAACACAAAAACAGCAGAAAACAGGAACTGGCACTGCGGCACTGCGTTAATAGGTTAATCCTAGAAAATGCTAGAAAGTGTGGAAAAGTGCACATAAAACATACAAGAATTGTAACAAAAAAAAGCATGGAGCATCAAAAATTATAGATACGTTTGGGACGTATCAACATCCCCATGCTTAACTCCTGCTCGTCCTTGAGTAGGTAAGTGATAACAAACAAATAATTTTTGAGGTGACATGCTGTCACACTACTTTGATCAATCTAAGTGTAAAAGCAAACATAGCTGGAATCATAGAATCCTAACATAAGCATGATAGATATAATCAAACAATGAAACTTAATAACCATGCTAAAACATGAATACTAATCAAACAAAAGAAAATGTATAACGTGCATGGAAAGCAAAGTGATTGTCAAGAGCATAGCATAGATACATAATAAGGTGGTACTCAGTTTGTTCTATAAGTGGAAGCAAAACATAAATGCTTGGACACCTTTAAAAGATTATAAGGATGACTAGAAACAAAAAGTTTGAACAAGCAATACCATAATTATGAATCAATCAATAAAATCTTGGGACCATGCACATAAAACTAAGAATGACAACTATGCTCTCATAAGTGGTGCATAAACTAGGAAGTGGAGACTCAACATAAAAGTAAAAGAAGGTCTCTCTTTGAGAGGCAAGTAAGATCACTCATGTGCTAGAGCTTTTTATTGAAACAACAAGAGTATAAAATGCACTTTTGAGAGGTGGATGATGTCAATGGTAAGCACAAAGCATATGGGTTGTGCACGGTAAGCACAAAGCATATGGGTTGTGCAAAAGTGCTACTTCTAAATCGCAAGCCTCATTTATAATTGCTACTAGTGCTCACTCCTCATCCTACTCACCTCGGATCACCATTAGCTCTCATCACATACAAGTTGTTTTAACCGAGTATCATAAAGGGGTACCCCCGTGCCTCCTGTACAAAGGTCCTAGGAGATGCATTGCTTTTGATTTCTCATTTTTAAAGCATCTTCAACTTGGGACATCAATACCGGGATTTCACGAGCAACAGATAAATGGACTCCTCTTATTTTTTTATTCCTAGAAGCTTTCTCATAAGAGATTGAGGATTTGTCCAGCTGAAACTTCCACCATGATACATGGCTTCGGTTAGCGGCCCAATGTTCTTATATAACAAAAATGTATACTCAAACTATTTTGCATGGATAATCTCCTTCATTTCAGATAAGATGAACATGCATAGCAACCCACATGATATTCAGAGGCAAAAAGCACGCTGAGGTGTCCCCAGTATTCAATGGTTATCACACAACAAGCAACTTAAAAGAGCTACAGTTACACAAGGAACACACGCTAGGCACAATAGTCATTTTTGACTACTTTCCCATGAGCAATAAAAATATAATACTTTGAAATTTAAAGGTAGCACATGAGCAAACTACTTTTACCAAAATTTTGATGTTCTATTCGTAATCATCAGCAGTAGTACAAACATATCGAAGAGTAATAGAAATTACAAATAGTTACTTGGACCACCTAGCGACGACTACAGGCACTAGAGCGAGCCGAAGGCGCGCCACCGTCCTCTCCCTTCCATTAATGCAGTCGGGAAAACCTTGTCGTAGTAGAGCTTGTTATAGTAGACACACGAGAAGTCGTTGTGCTAAGGCCCCAATGGACCAGCGCACTAGAGCAGCAATCATCGCCAAGGATGGAAACCGAAGATCGGAAGAGACTAACCTAAACCACACAAACGAATACAAAAACCGATCGGATCCTAGGGGATTCTCCGAACACATGACTCCACGCGCCCTCCCACAGCACTAGACACACAACCAGAGTGAGAATAGGGCATGGAGGGCCTTATTCTGACTTCGAGATGTAGCTGATGTGGACATACTCTACCAGGTGCCCACCATTACCATACCTGGTGCGGTCCAACAAGAGGCCCACGAAGCCCAAGAAGGGATGATAGTTACTAAAGGAGCTAAAGCCCATGAACCTAGGACGCGACACAAGAATTAGCCCATACAAGGGAACCCTAACATGTAATCCCACCCGGAGTCCTAAGACCTAGCCTCCTTTATAAGGGTGAGGAGGATCGACGGGGAAGACGATACACAATCTAGAGAGAACGCCATAGCCATTACGATGACCTTGTAACCCTGATCAGCATTAATCAAGAATAGACAAGCATCATGTAGGATTTTTCCTCCGGGGGCCTGAAGCTGGGTAAATCGTATCCCCTATGTTTTTTGTACGCCGACAAAACCATTAGCGCACCTTCTTCCTTAAAACTCAAGTCCATAATCCATGGGCGTTGCCGTGCTACCCCACGTCAATAGCCGTTGTATCACAATCCCGAAAAAGACACTAAAAACAACCCAAACAAAGAACAAAAACCATCATGCTGGCAAGGGGTTGTGGTCCACCACACCTCCAAGGCCCCAAGGCCACCGAAAGCAGAGTGTACATGCGGCGTCTCTGCCGAGGGGGGACGAAAACCCTAAATGGGTGCCACCGCTTACTGGTCGCAAGTCTCGTGACCATGTACCGGTCTTTGTTTACACACTATTGACATGTGTAATGATTTATCAGATAATGTGCTGATCCTACATTAATATATGTCTAAGATAGGTCCTCCAAGAGGTTAATCGTAATGTTCATGATGAACACAGGCACATCTTATACTTGATTTTCACTACCACATTCTCTATTTAGTAGTATTTACCATAGTAGAAGAAGTTTCCTTCGTTTCTATAGGATATATGGAATATGGAAGGCAAGATTGCCATCCAACATGGCCATAACAATATAGGCTATATGAGATCTTTTCCACCTGTTTGTATAATATATTTTTTCCAACAACGTAAAATGAAAGTTCCGCTCCCCACTCCCATCCCCACGGATATTGGTCATAACCAGGAGCTTCACACTTGAAACCTCACTTGTTCAGAATGTCTATTACTCTATCAGTAAAATCTAGCTACTACCCTCTTTGCAATCATGACAGTCACTAAAACAATGTTGATAATACTTGGTGGTTTTGAACTCTGAGTGACACCCCTCAATTCTGTGGATGTGCTTAGCACGACGCCTATAAGACGCTAGAAATAACTTTGTCAAAGAAAGCAAACACACGGCACTATTTTTGCTCGTCAAATACGATCAGTCGCATGACCTATTTAGTGGCATCTAGACGATAAAACTCAATGTAGTAAAAGCTCATGCAAAACTTAGTGTGAGGCACAAATAATGTGTAGCGCAATGCTTTGCCGTGTTAAGTACACCTTGCAGCGGCATGAAACTTAATCACAGTTAATAATTAACAAAAATCAGTCTCTCCATTCCATTCAGATCATAATGTCTGTATAATTAATATATTAAATTCTATATTAAGACATAAACTTCCATTAAATTACACTAGATCCACTTCTAATGGAATCCAGTATTTGGATGCCCCCATTATATTGATAACTTCAGTAGTAGAAAACTGCTCATTAGCAACCAAGTAATGATGGCACACCACCATAGTGAACACGACACAGATATTACTAGGTGTGTGCTAGAAAGTCGCATGCAACAACTATTACAAAACCACTGGCATGAAACTTAATGGAACACGCCAATTTCTCACACCGGTTTGAGTCACTAGTTGTGTGGCTCATCAGACACACACCACCGGTGTGTGGGGACCCACTATAACCTGAAATCCCAGGCCAGCCCGCGCCTCGGCCCTCTCTGTACTTGCGTCCACCCCGCACACCTCACTCTTGTGTCCACCTCTGCGCTCCTCACTCACATTCAACCCCATGCGCTACAGTCATGCTCCCACGCCTTAGACCTGATTATCCTCCGCAGACGCGTCGTAGCCTCCTCCTTGTCGCCGCTGGTGACCTCCGGTTTGATCTAAAAGATTCTATCCATTGCAAGAAGATTTAGTATTTTGATAACTTTGGATTTAGTGGATTTAGTAAAAAATTATACTTCATTGGATTTAGGACTCAGTTGATTTAGGAAAATGTATAGAAATATGAAAACTCCAAGTGAATATGGCATAATTAGTTTCAGTGCATCTCCAGCCATAGAGATTGAATATATTATGTATGATAGTGATCAATCAGATATTAGTCTCTATGATGTTCATTCTAGCAGAAGTGAGCTAAAGTAGACTGGGAACATAGTTAAATTATACTACCCAGTTATTAGGAATTCAGGATTGAGCCAAGCAAGAGAAGGGGTAAAGCCCTAATAACTTAAAACTTATTGGTGTTAGGATTTTTTTGGAACTAAGTTGTATGGACATGCTAGCAACAAAAGATTCTTACTTGTGATATTATTAAGATAGGACTCCAATTCATAGTTTCAGAGGAAACCTTGAAAAAAGATTTGAGTGATTAATGGCTCAAAATTAATTGTGGTCCTATGATATTTCGTTTACTGTTTCTTATCCCTAGAGGGAGATATGAGGACTACTAGTGGGTGTGAACTCTCATAACATTTTGTGAGAATATTTGGAGTTTTAACTTTTTTCAGCAATACAATTATTTTAGTATATATAATTCATTGATTATCTATCTATAAGTTCAAGAGAATATCTTGTGATTTATCATTCTTTTAATATGTTACGGTAGTGTATTTTTTGTTCAAAAGATCAAAGTGTACAAGAAAAAACAACCAAAAACAGCAAATCAAATGGTCGAATAAAATGACCCTAAGATAAACTTAAAAGAATAGAACAATTACAAAAAGACTATAAGCAGCCCATGAATATAATGGTGTAGTCGAAAGTCGTATTGAAACAAAACTTTACCTGTCGCGAAGAGGGAACAAATAGTAAAGATTGATAGATTGATTACATATCTACAAGTTCAAGAGTATGGGGGGTTTTGGTAATCACATAGAGTGATTAAAATGACAAAACAGTGGAAATTGATGAGTCAAACAAGTTGATGAAACAAAATTATATTGATAAGAACTAAAAGAATCTGACAAATAAACTGCATTTTTTTCTTAACTCAAGCATAGCACTCAACTTAATCCCATGGACATCATCATGGTACTGCTTCGACAAGCACAGCTCAAAATGAAAGTACGGGAACAACATAACTTGAACGATACAAAATGCTCTAGCTAACCAAGCTAGCTCTCAAAAGATGTTTAGCGAGTGACATACATAGCCAGGTACTCAGCGAGAGTGCCCACCACGTCACGGTAGTCTGGATACGGTATCCCCATGCGGTGCACACCGAACATTTGTGAGAGGCCGAACTTGAAGTAGATTGCGTTGGGCTCGACGCAGGGCCAGTGTGTGACGTTAGGCAGCAGCACCGCGCCGAGGTCACCTGCAAACACGGCTTGGCCGGCCAGGTCATTGACCGGCATCAGCGTCCCTTCTTCCAGATTCACCTCGTACATAGGAATCACCATTCGGTGACAAGATACCCTGCTATCCCACTGCATGCGACGGCACTGCACCATGAGCTTCCCACAGTTATCGAGCATGTTGACGCTGTAAAGAATGTTGTCTAGGGCGACGGCGGGCACCAATCGTGGGAACCGTCCTGCCATGTCCAGCACCAGAAGGTTCTCGCCGTCGATGCAGTAGAACCGGCGCTGGAACGTGATGGTTGCCAGAATAGGAGACCGGAGGCCACGGACAGGCGTCCAACGTGCGTCTCCGGGCTTGGCAACGGCCATTCGGTTGATCTCTCCGAAGTAGATCACAACGTTGTTGTCACCAGCGAATCCCGCGGCCGTCACCTTGTGCTCCTCCCGGAACCTCCGGTGACAGGCACGCTGCAGTATCTTCAAGGACGGAAGGTTGATGACGTGGCCAGTCAGCGGGTTCAGAACACGGATAACGAGACTGGCCTCGTCACGCAAAACGAGCATCCCCTCTGGGGATGCCGCGGATCCGGCCACCACTGCGTGGTTGTGGAGCACCGGCAAATTGATCTTGATGGTCTTCGCCGTGACAGTGTTGAGGAACATGCGTCGTGCATAGCCATCATTTTGCTCCGGGAGCATGATCCACTGGTGGGGATGGAAGCGGTGGTGGATGCATGCGCCAAGTGCGCTGGGCTCTAGGATGAAGGTATTCTTCAAGAGCTTGCACGTAAGGCGGAAGCAAACCAGATCAGCTACATCGTTGTCCAGTAAGCGCTTTGCCACCTCCTCCACTAGCTCGGATGGTAGAGCGGCCAAGTCAGACCTTGAGATCCAGAAGCAAATAAATAAGGTCCAACACAACACACAATTGTATGAGATCTTGTTAGTAGTAGCACAATCTTTGGCGAGGGTCCATATGAAATCCAAAAAAACACATAAGCTACGTACTATGTATTCTTGATCAATAATGCATTCCCATATTGAAAAAATTAAATTAAATAGTACTGTATAACATGAGATCAGATTGCATGAATGTTTGCTAAAAAAACATATTGCAGTGGGCAAATGAAACCAAGAATAGGTACCGCTGTTACTCGGCCTCGGTGTTAGCCACAAGGCTGGTGATTCTCCGTGACTTCTGGGCAGCCATTGTTGCACGGGAATAGTTCTGTGTCTCCTTGTTGCAAGCTAGATAGGTTTCTCGTAATTGTAACTCTCCCGCACTTTTCTCTTTATAGTCAAGTGAATTTTTGGGTGTATGATTAGTCGTTATTAATGTTCGGATAACGACAATCCTATCATCCTAGTCGCCGACCATACCAACCTAGTCGCTGTTATTAAATACTTCTAATAATAGATAAGGCATTTAAGAATAGAATTGATGATTACCAATGTTCTAATAATAGATAAGTCGTCGTTATTTTTTAGAACATAATTATTCTTTGCACTCACAGTTAACACAATTATTCTTCCTAAAAACTACCTATCGTGATCCGACATGAAGCGAAACGCCGAACTAGCATCTAGTCTGTTACTCAAGCGTCCGTCGTTTGTTGAGTGCGTGCAGGGGCGGATCTGTATAGGCTGACCCTGATGCACATGCATCAGGGTGAAAGGAAAATTTTAGTACTACTTGTGTGTTTAGCAAGGTAAGTGCATGAGGTTAGAGCAAGAAAAGTGCATCATGAAGGGAAAAAAATTCAACTAGCAAGTTGCAAGCTTGATAGGTGCATCAGGGACATTTCATTCCAAGCTCCGCCCCTGAGTGCGTGTGCAAGCAAGGCTATTGTAGCGAGGTCCGGACACAGGTTAATTATTGGCACTTTGGCAGGCACGGCATTAACTAGTAAGGTCTATGGCGAACTCACATTCAAAATTTTAATTCGGTTTGGTGATGCACTTTCTCATTTTTTATTTACTTCACGTTCTGAGTTTAGTTAAAGTTCAACTTTCTAATATTTGAATTTTTAACAACAATATAAGAAAAAGTATCTACTTTCATAATATCAAATACATATAATATAAAAATATATTTTATGAAGATTCTAATACAACAGAATTCATATTGTAGATGTTGATATTTTTCTATAAATATTTATTCAAAGTTTACAGAGTTTAACTTTAACCAAACCCACAACGTGGAGTAATTGTAAACAGAGGGAGTACTACCTTCTTTCCAAATTAGGTGACACGAATTTGTCTAGGTTCCGATGTTCTTATTAAACATCCAGATACATCCTAGGTATCTACAAGAAGCTACGACAACTGATTTTTGACAGACGAATATTACAAGCCATATACATCATCAATATATATCATGTATTTGCAAATGATACGTCAAGATGATTAAATGTTCCGCTCACATGTGGGGTTCATTAGCGATGCATTTTATGATGATTATGGATAGATATTATTTTAGATTGCAAAAATATGAAATATTAGATCTCGGACACTTTTTGGACAATCAAGACAATACACTCTCATTTGAGAGGGCCACTGTGCTAGTTCTTCATAAATAGTGCATTCTATTTCAAAGAAATAGAAGTAGTACTGTATATAGTATTGCGTATCATGGGATGCATGAGTGTTCAATGTGCGTAAATGAAACCAAGAATACGTACCATTCTTGCTCGGCCTTGCGCTTAGCCACACGGTTGGCGATTCTCTGCGACCTTCGGGTAGCCATTGTCCACGACCTTCGGGTAGCCATTGTCCACGTGAATAGTTCTGTATCTCCTAGTTACAAGCTAGATAGGTTTGTCGTAATTGTAACTCTCCCTCATGGTCTCCTTTATAGTCAAGTGAATATTTGGATGGTTTGTCGTTATTAATGTTTAGATAACAACAGTCCTATCATCCTAGTCGCTGACCCTATCAACCTAGTCGTTGTGGTTAAAGACTTCCAATAATAGATAAAGTGTTTAAGAAAAGAATTGATGATTACCTATTTCGTTAATATACTAAAGTTACACCTCGGTTGTCATTGTTTTTGCAAACTAGCCCTGCTATTATGCATTAAACTTCATATAACACCTTGACAACCTCTAAAGTGCATGTGGTGGTGCTATGTGCTCTATCTGCCAATGTTGTACTCGGTTTTGAGAAGAAAAAAAACTATGGTTCTAAAAAAAACTCCCAGCCGTTTTTTCTTACAATCGATAGTTTTGTAGATAGTACTATCTAATATATAATTCACATGAAACACAAATAGGTGTTAGCATAATTTTTTATAACTCGTACTACCTTCAACATATATCTATAAGATAATTTCTTCTTTTAGTATTTAAAAACTAGACCTAGTAGGTTTATTCCCTCCAACACAATCTAATTTATTATTAGGCGGCCACCATATATTCAATTATAAGAGTAAGATATATGCTTCAATGTAGTTACTCTTGTGACTTTGAACCCTGAAAATGATCGATGCAATACCTACAGTGACATCCAATTGTTCTCTAGCAATAGATGATGAAATTCATCCCTTAGAAGTGCACGAACTCAAATTCACATATGAGGTCTTATTTTCCATCTCATAGCTAGAACATGGCAACTCACACCAATGAAGCAAGGATCATTCGTTATTTAAAACACTTAAAATAACAGCTTAATTATAACAACGTAAAAACTTAAGACAAGGTAGCGTACTATATCAGATCATCCTTAAACATGACCGAGACTTATATCGTCAAATTCAGTAAGGGCATTTCAGTACGGGTACATTTAAGTCCACGCTTGATCAAGATGCATAAATACATGTTTTGTTGTAAGAAGATAGAAAAACATTTGTCTAACAGAAGGAAATAAAAGCTTGACTTTGACCAATGATTAGGAAATATAATGTGGCCTACATGCGGCAAATAAATGGTATGGAATTTAAATCTAACGATACTCCCTCCTTCACAGTTTATTAGGCGTGCGCGTACCCCTAGGTCACCAAATTAACCTATATAATTTAAATTATATAATATAAAAATTATATCATTAGAAAATAGAACATCTAAACTTTCTAATGATATAATTTTTATAACATATAACTAATGCTAACTTGATCAAATTTGCGACCTAGGGGTACGCGCGTGCCTTATAAACTGTGAGAGAGGGAGTATCACTCATGTGATAACACATATTTTTGGTTTAGATGGTCATTAAACTTATGTCTTAGAACATAGACACCATCATACATTTCACATAGAGTATTCCTGATAATCAAAACAACCTTGACACTGATGAGCGGACTGCATACTCAGACTCACGGGTACGTAGACTAATATTTAGGATAGCTTGATCAACGTACAAACTGGCCAAGATATATATTTTGGTACAAGAAGGAACACCAACATTCGTCTAGTTCTATGCCTGGGACGAGTTTTGTCGTGTGTGGGAACATAGACACCAAGGTTATAGGTACCTCTTTTATTTGTTCAGTATGGAGCGGCAACTATGTTCCACATCTCTCAGCCGACACAAGCACACAAAGATTTTACCCAAGTTCAGGCCACTTGGAGGCTAACAGCCTACGTTTTGTTTTTTATATTGCTCAATGGATGGACAAGGTGTTCATGATGAACTCGAAGAACTAGCATCGTCGCGGTGCCTAGGCAAGGAGAAGGCTGGAGCTCTATCCTGTTACAAGACTTGGGTGAACTCAAATGGAATGGAACGTCCCCCACTTCTTGGTCATGGTCCTCCTTTTATAGCCGCAAGGGGATGCCACAGTGGCTGACCAGCTCTTGCCACACAGCTTATAGTTGGCAGTTCTGACGAGGCTAAGACTGTTGATACGCAACAATGAAGGTGGCAGGCGGTACATGATCAAGAAGTGACAGTCGATAGATGCCGAGGATGCGCCATCATCATGTCCCATATTTTGACCTTGGAACCGCGGCTTGGACACCCTTTGTCCTTGGGATGGTCTTGCTCTGCTGTAAGTGGGGCAGGGGGACCTCTGCACTGGCCCAGGCGTAAGACCCTTCCATTTGTAGCTAGGCTACAACATTGTCTCCTCTTCGTCGTAGTCTTGTTTTAATCACTTGAAATAACATGATTACGCGAGCGCCCGGTTGCTGATAACTATGCCCCTGATGGCACGGATATAGTGATGCACTGTCCTGTCCTATGTCTGTCGGGACATCTATAAAGCAGTCATGGATGAGTCACTGTTTACACATCCCTCCCCGGGGCCAGGAGAAGGACATCGCAGTTGACAATTTCTGCCAAAGAAAAGGGGTGTGGCGACACTTGCTTGGATCATCTGAGGCATCCTCGTGTTGAGTTGATTGATCTTGCTAGAATCCTTCTGGTCCTTAGCAATCCCAAGAGGGGTGCTTGCTACAATTCTTCACGGGGAAGTGGAGCATTTCCACCCACACTTGGTGGATCTGGGGAACCTTGGTTTTCCCGGAGATGGCAGTACCCCAGGCATGGTACCGGCAGCTCGGTTTTCGGGCTATGCAGAAAAAACGTGGTGTGTGTGTGCTGCAGGTAAGTCGTTGGTGTGTGTGGGTTGAAGATTCTTTTGTGCGTGACGACATGTAGTACCCACGCGTGAGGGAGCATCGCCCTCGTTCCCCACACCGCTCCTTGCTTCCTTTCTTCTTCCTTCCTTCTAGCATGTTGTTGGCGATGGTGCCCAACGACGTGGTCATGGATGGCCGGAAGTGAAAGGGTAAGGGGGTCTAGAGATGTCGGAGGAGGAGATCGAGGAAGAGTAGGAGTTGACTGAAGTGCGGTTCCCTTGGCCTAGCTAGCGTGGACTGACTTGGGCTGATACGCCAGTTAGTGGACGACAAGGAGCACGAAGGTGGGGCAACCATGATTTAGCTCGTTTTCGCCTCAACCTCGGATTTGACGCTCGACGTGCATGTCCTCTCCTGCTTCTTGTCGGTGGGGATGGTCCCGGCTCTTTCGAAGTTCTGCCACGCAATAGTGGCCATGTACACGCTCGATCCATCTTGCATAGCTGCATCCCCAGGCCATCGTGATCCTGGCGGTCTTCAAGCATCTTACTAAGCCTTGGTGGCGCTCTTTTGGCATTTCTACTACCCCTTCATCAAGACGATGGGGGTCCATGCAAGGGAAGTCAGCTTCCGCCTTCACGGGGGCCTTTCCGAGGATCACATTGAGTGAGATAGCATGTCCGAGTGGGAGGAATGGCGCCACAAGTGGTGGTACGTCTGTGTTCCCACGCTCCTTGACTTCTTTCTAGAACCTACGACCGTCGTCAGCCACAACGAGGCTTGGACAAATCTGGACTCACGGGATGGAGAATTCGGGCACTTTCTGGAAAGGATCAGGTTCCTCCAGGATCGAGGCCTGACTGCGAAGAAGGTTGTCTTCGACTACACCAAGCGGTGTCTAGCGCCATTGCATGACAAGTTCCATACCGCGTGGCTATACTGGGGCTAAGAGACAAGATGAGCATCACTATGCCATGGGCGACGAAGTTGGACACCAACCATGGTCGATGATGACCCATCCCGACGATTTTTGCTCTTTTTATGGTAGATCTCAAAACTTTTTTTTCTCGTTTTACCATCTAGCGCCACGGATTTGGGAAAACATCGCGCATAGTCGCCTAGTGCATGGTGGATGCCGATTTTTAAGGTGCGCGTTACGGAGCCAACCCAAATCAGCACCCCACAACTATGGGGCCATGATGGCAGCGTCTTTGTCAAATTATTTTCTGGTTGTGCCCTCTGTTTCGACCTGGTTGATGTTCCTGATCAAATCACTTAGGCTCCTGGCTGATGCCTCTCTATACAATAAACGTTTATTTTTAGATTATTTTTTCCCAATTATTTTTTCCCAATGATTTCGGGTGCAGGGAATTGGACAAGAGCGGCGAATCGAGCCGAAGCTGCATACCCTCGACGTCAGGTGTCGGAGATTGGACACTGAACCAGGATGGCCCGTCAAGCCGAAGCTGCATGTCACCAACAACGCGACGTAGTCGAGGCAACGGTTGAGGCCGGCTACATCATGGACTATCCTCCGCCGCCGGCTCTAGCCAGTGGTGCTGGACCTGAGGACCTCCATGCCCATGCAGACGGCGACGGCGATAGCATATTCAGAGGACGGGAAAAAAGGGACCTGCTAGTTGCTTCGCATGGTGGATGCCAAGTTACTCTTGAATGTGGGCCTGGATTAACTAACACTTTCCTTAACTAATTATGTATCAGAGTGGCTAACGATTGGTTGTGTGTTCTATGCAAAACATTACACCAAATGGATGTGTTTAGTTCAACAAGCTGTAGTTGTGGTTTTGTGAAGAAAAAAAAGCCCCAACAAGTGGTGTGATGTGCTATTTCCTCTTGCCGAGAAGCAACCATAGGGAGCCGTTAATCAGATTTAACAGCCTGGCGCTCATCATTAGCACCTCCGATGTACATGTCCTAAGAAGTTCAGATGTTCAACACAGTTTCCAGCAATTTGATACTTCTAGGTTCATAGGATGTGATCATTAAGAATTAGCATATCAACAGAAAAATGTACAAATCTCCAAACTGAAAACCCGTGATTGATAAGCTGAGGTAAGGAAAAAAAAATACAGGCTGTTTGTCCAGTCCCCCTAACTTAGAAACAACACACAACAAACAGAAAATGAACCCCAAAAAACATATCAAGGTCTTACAACCAATCAATGCAAGTAAACAGAAACTTAGATAAAAATGATGCCTATAGGGGCGAGGGAAGCAGTTCAAGGATGTCAGACTATGAACAGATAAATCTAAATAAAAGAAGTACGTGTTTGCCGGTAGGTCTATAATTAGAAGGTGCTATCGCTTTAACCTGCAGATATGGAGCTGCCCTCCGACTTTCCTGCAACCTCTGCCTCCAACTTCACAGATGTTGATCCTTTGCCAATGTCCAGCCCCTGAAGCCGCCCAAGTGAGTCTTGCTGCATCATATCTGAGAAGGTATTGGGGTGGGATAGCATCTGGTGGTTTGGGACATTGGCATGAGGTGATTGGAATTGTGGTGGCAGCTGATGAACACTTGCATCGTGCTGAGCTGTGTGTTGCTCGGAGAGTTGAAAGAAAGACGGATTGTACACATGGCGCATTCCCATATTATATGGTTCATCACACTTTGCCGTCTCACCTGTAGCAATCTTAAGCCTCTCCACTTCCTGCTTCAGTGCATCGTTCAGAGCTGAAAACATAAGGTATGTCTGTTAGACAACAAGTCATGTCCTAATCTATAAAAAGGTTTCCGACATTTACAGATTGCCAAAAAATGTCTACACTATAGCATGACAAATGTGACTGAACTCCCATGACATAATTTCAGAAACTACGTGCCAGCTTTGAGTGTATGTCTATGTACTTTACGGCAGTATAAATTAGCTGCTCCAATACTCTTCAATCAGACACAGAAGCATAAAGTATGAAATCAAGAGCAAAGAGAACAATAACATTTCCATGAAATGTGCCTATAGTTAGTGAAAAGATGCATCAAGTATCCATTGATTTCAGGGGTCACTGCATATTGGAACATAGCAAACGAATATATTAAGCAAAGCCAAGATTTTTTTTAAAAAGTGTCCTATAATGGCATTCCAAGTGGCATATCATAAGATGATACTGTAATAGCATTCTCCTTTAGATACAAAAGTTACATTTACTAATAAGCATAGACAGCATTTTTTTTTTTTTTTCGAGAAAACGCAATGACATTGCGTTTCTTTTCATTGCATAGAAGAAGAGTACAAGCCTCCTAAGAGGGTTAGTGCAGAATTAAAGATACAGGGATTAGTGTACGTCCCAGGTGGTTGGGATGATGTCTCTAAGACCGGCTGCTCCGGCTTTCGCCCAAAGTGCCGCCTCACTCCTAATCCTATCTAGAGTTACAGAGACCGAGGGCTGCTCGTTGTCGAAGGTGCAGGCGTTCCTCTGTTTCCAGATCATCCATGCTGTTAGAAGCGTGGCGGAGGCCAGACCTTTGCGCATGGGTTTTGGCGTGGCAAGCTTGGCTGTGAGCCACCAATCGTTGAGTGTTGGCTCTCCATCAGGTGGCCGGCATATCAGCTGTAGCCAGGACAGTGTCTCATGCCACACTTGCCTTGAGAAAGGGCATGTGATGAGTAGGTGATGCATTGTCTCCGGCTCTTGATCACACAGGGTGCACCGGGGGTTGTGTTGGAGGCCTCGGCGTTGCAAACGGTCGGCCGTCCAACATCTATTCTTGTTGGCCAGCCATAGAAAGAATTTGACCCGTGGGGGCGCCCAGCTTTTCCAAATTAGCTTCCAAGCGTTGCAAGTGGTCGATCCCTGAAAGGAGGCGAGGTAGCAGGAGCGCGCCGAATATGCGCCGCTAGGGCTCCACTTCCAGAGCAGCTGATCGGGCGTGTCTGTTAGGGTAATTAGTTGCAGTTGGCGCCAGATTTGGAGGTATTGCCCAATCTCGTGCACGCCGAGGACCCCGTGAATGTCGCGTGCCCATTTGTTGTCTAGCATGGCATCAGCAACCGTTCTGGTCTTCCTCCGCCTCTTGGGGATGCAAGCATGCAACTGCGGGGCAAGCTCGCTGATGGAGCGGCCATTGAGCCATCTGTCATCCCAGAATTTAGCCGTACGCCCATCGCCTAGGACCATGCGTGTGGATGCGAAGAACAGGGCTTGCTCGTGGGCAGTAGGCTGGAGGTCGAGTCCGTTCCAGGCGCGGCTCTCGTCTGTCTTGCTGAACCATAACCATCGCAGGCGTAGCGCTAGCCCCATTCTCTCCAAGTCTTGGATGCCCAGCCCGCCATGAGAGATTGGACGGCAGACGGTGCGCCAGTTTACATGGCAGTTGCCCCCGTTTGCGGCGGCGCGCCCTTCCCAGAGAAAGCCACGCTCAATTTTTTCCAGCAGCTTGAGGACTTTTTTTGGCGGGGCCAACACCATGAGCTGATGAACAGGGATGGCGCTCAAGACGGATTTGACCAGGGCGAGTCGGCCGGCCTTGTTCATCAATCTGGACTTCCAGGTGGGCAGCATGCCGGCGGCCTTCTCGACAAGCGGTTGCAGCTGCGCGGTGGTGGGGCGCCTGATGGTGAGCGGTATTCCCAGGTACGTCAATGGCAGCTCTGCGATTTGGCAACCGAGTGTTTCGTTGATTCGCGATGCATCTTCAGGCTCACAGTGTAGCAATGCGGCTGAGCTCTTGTTGTAGTTTACTTGTAGCCCAGAAGCTCTACCGAATAGGTGCAAAATGCTCTTGACAGCGCTCAGGTCGCTCTGTGATGGGTGGCAAAAAAGGACCACATCGTCAGCGTATAGGGAGACCTCTGGGACAGGTCTCCGTTGGTGCAATTGTTGTAAGACGCCCAGCTCCATTGCGCGCTTGATGAGGCGGCCAAGGGCGTCAACCGCAAGGACAAACAATTGCGGCGACAAGGGGTCCCCTTGGCGCAGCCCGCGTCGGTGCCAAATTGGAGGGCCGGGGTCGCCATTGATCATGACCCGCGTGTTCGCGGAGCTCAAGAGGATGGCAAGCCAGTCCAGGAATCTCGTGCCGAAGCCATATTGTCGCAGTACCTCGAACAGGAACGGCCAGGAGATGGTGTCAAAGGCTTTTGCCAGGTCAAGCTTCAGCAATACCCTTGGCTCGCGCAATTGGTGCAGTAGGCGCATGGACTGGCGCACAAGTATGAAGTTGTCATGGAGGCTTCGTCCGCTGATGAAAGCGTTCTGGCTCTTGCTCACAAGGTCATCCAGCCTCGATGCGAGGCGGAGGGATAGCACCTTGGCGAAGACTTTGGCAACTAGGTGGATCAAGCTGATGGGGCGATAGTCACCGAGCTCGTGTGCGTCGGGACGCTTGGGCAGCAACGTCAGGAGGGCCTGATTCAGCTTCTGGAAACCTCTGCCTCTGCAATTGTACAGCTCGTGGAAGATGGCCATGAAGTCAGGCTTCACTGTGTCCCAGCATGCGCGCAAGAATTCAGCTGTGAAGCCGTCAGGCCCAGGTGCCTTGCGTGCCGGGAGTCTCTTGACCGCGGCCCAGATTTCCTCATCGGTGAAGGGCGCATCCATCTCGAGTAGGCTGTCGGAAGGGTCAATCAGCTGCGCCAAGTTAAGCGTGCAGTCGCGATCGACGGCTGTGCCCAGCAGGTTGTCGAAGTGCGAGTATGCTGCAGCAGCCATGCCGTCCGCCTCGGTGACCAGGTGGCCGTCGACCTGGAGGCTGTGGATCCTATTTTTTTGGCGGCGGTAGGAGCATTGTCTGTGGAAGAACGATGTGTTTGCATCTCCATCCTTGAGGGTGGCGATACGAGCTCGTTGACGGGCAATGGTGCGCTCCAGCGATGCATATCCCAGGTAGGGCATAGACAGCATTTGGAAAGAAGTTTTGTGTCCCTCCGTCCCAAAATGTAAGGCACATTTGACATTGCACAACTTGTGGTTGGATGGTTAGGATCAAACCCTGGGTTTGACACTTTGGTGTCTCATAAAGAGGGGAATTTTCTTCAGTGGTAGGCGACGTTCCCATCGATAGCGAAGCGTATGTGGTGACTTCGTCAATTCTCAAGAACCGTCAGATCAGTTTCTTGGACTCAGTCTCTGAGAGGTGCTCATAGGGGTACGGTGTGCGTGCGTTCAGAGGGGTGAGTGTACTATGTTTCGAAAGAAAAAAATGCAGGACTTTGGCATTGCACGATTGGGAATGGTATAAATGGTATTGTTGTATTCTTCTTGTGAAATGTTTTTTATGTTATATGTCTTTATACTAATTTTGAAAACATACTATAACTTAAAATCACAGTCAAAGTTGTGCGTTGAAGACCATAAAAGGGAGTACTAGTTAAGGTAATAAAAACACTTACCATCACGCAATTGAGCTTGTTGCTCCATGGCCTGCAACCTTATTTTGAGCTCTGTGTTTTCTGCAGAAAGTCCTGTTGTGTCCCTCTGCCAAGCAAAACATAATTGCTTAAAGGATATCAAGCAATTCTACGCAAAGAACACTGTTTATACAAAAGAAAATGTAAAAAAATCGCAGTCCGACTACAACATTACAACCATCTGGAACAACAGAAACCTACAAGTTGTGTTGTTCTCGTAAACAGAGTTACAGATTTTTCGTGTCTCATGCTGCAGGATATCACCATTCAGCTCTCCAAATTGTTAATATAGCCACATAGAATCATAACTTGGGATGGTTTGGCACTACCATTACATATGCTTTAGTCAACAAAATCTAGATAGCTTATCCTAACATGTAATATAGCTCTGATGGCATGTGCCGCAGTTCAAAGAAAATAGCATGCTGATTGGTGGTTCACCGAGTGTAGAGCAGTTGCAGCTTGGTTGACACAGCTTATCACTTATGGGAAGCTAGCTGTTCAATACAGTTTAAAGGCAGAATTACTAATTCAACAAAATCTAGATAGCTTATGCTAACATGTACTATAGCTCTGATGGCATGTGCAGCAGTTCAAAGAAAACAGCATGCTGATTGGTGGTTCACCGAGTGTAGAGCAGTTGCAGCTTGGTTGACACAGCTTATCACTTATGGGGCAGCTAACTGTTCAATACAGTTCAAAGGCAGAATTACTAATTCACTATGCACGGTTTCTTTCTTCAAGGAAAATTGTGCTTTTCTTTTATGCACTGACAAACATAATAGTGAATACTGCAATCCGAACCAAACAGATGGATGAAATGTTACCTGAAATAGTGTCAGTTGTGCCGAAAGAGTAGTAGCCTCAGTTTGAAGAGTTTGAACCTTCCGCTCTAATTCTGTCATATATCGAGCCTTTCTTTCCTTTGACCGAGCTGCAGACTGTCTGTTCGCAAGAATTCTGAAACAAAGAAACCTCAGGAATTTAATTGGCCTTTATTATGCCAGCTAACATAATGCACTTGCTATCGCGCGAGCCGAATGATTTTAAGTACAGTGTAACTTTAAAAGAAAATGTGTTCTCTCTTTTGGAGATGGAAAGAAACATATCTCAAGTGAAGTTCTGCTACATCCGCTGTCCACAGCTGGGACAAATTTGATTTGCTAAGCAAAATTGGTTCCTAATCAGTAAAGTTTACTATTAGGACGAAGATCACCTTATACTAGGAAACATCATAGTTTATGAAGTATATCAATGTGAATGTGTTGATTAAAATGCGAGAAATTTTGCTGCTGGCACAAATGAAACCTACATTACAAATATAGATATTTATATAACTTGATCATAGTACAAGCAAATGCTAGAAGAGAACGAAATTATAATGTTGCTTAATGTATGCCAACGGGAAATAATTATATTTCAGCTAGCTAGTTATTTCAAAATAAAATAACTAATTAAAATGCCGATCACGGCAACCTAATTAAACATCTTGCAGGCCCCGGGCATGAAATAAACAAAGCCTTGAAAGTGGGGCGAATGCGCCAAAAGTAGTGCAGGCCTAATCAACATGTAATAAATCGTCATCTCCCACCTCTTCCACCCCACTTGATTTGTGCATTTATACTAAGAGCTTATGTAAGAACTAAATGGCACTAAGAAGCTTTTCGGACTAACCAACAACATAGGGAATAAAACAAATTGAATAAGTACATAACACTGTCACTATTACATCGAATAACTAACTGAGTACATAAATATGGGATATGGTTAATTTGAAAGAGCAAAAGTATAAATTCAAAGATATGCTGCACAAGCTTCAATGAATTAAGTTGGAGGCCCATAGAAAACGATACAAAGAAGCCATAGCCAATGGAGAGAAAATACCATAAGAAGGCAACATGCAACAATCATTGCCATCTGCCGTCCCTTTCATCCACGCGCTTCGCTTATTTAAGAACTAAATAGCATGAAGCAGGTTTATGAATAATGGCAGTAATTTAGAGAACAACAAAATTAGCATTTGAACCACTTCTATGGCTGCTTGAATTTCAAAAGGAAGCCTACGTAAGCGATGCCAGAATGAGACAAGTTGGCCAGCTTGCTCAGTCCTGTCCAACGATCTGCCTGTCACTATCCATCCAGATTAAAGATAACTAACAGCAACAATGTGCCGTGACCTGACTAAGTAATAGTCTACGACCTGCATTTTGGCCACCACGTTTCTTTGCTTGCAGAACCAAAGCGAGCCACACCTACGTAAACCACAATTCTTATTGGTCCCTTAGCCGCACTCCATCAATTGATTATCAAAAGTAAGAACTGCCTGTAATCCTAGAATCCTAGTATCCTACCAACCGACCACCAGCTCAAATCCAAGGTAGCTTCAAATGCGAAGGAGACCGAAGAGAGGGGTTCACCTTTTGACACGCTTGGGGTCGACGGAGGCGAGCTCAGAGAGCTGCTCGGAGGACATGGCCTTCTTAGCCTCCAGAACATCGGCGAACAGCCCTCCGCCGCCATCCTGATGCTTCCCAGGGGCGCCGCCGCACCCCATGGCGAACCCGTCGAAGGAGGCGCTGTGGCGGTGCTTTGTGGGCCGGGGCGGCGAGGAGGACGTCTCCGCGGCGCGGTCACGGTCGGCGCCGCCGCCAGCGATCTTCTCCATGTCCATGAAAGTGGAGAAGAGGTCGTCCTCGGATCCGATCTCGTCGAAGCCCCCGCCGTCGACGTCCGGGAAGCGGAAGGCCACCTCAGATCTGGCGCGGCGGTGTTGGGACCGCGCCGGTGCCGTCGCGGAGGAATGGCCTTGCTGAGCCCCGCCGGGGATGGGCGGCAGCGGGCAGGGTAGGTTGAGGTTGGGGCTGCGCCCCGGCGGGGGCTTCGGCGGCTCACCGGACTTCGGCGGCATCGCCATTATGCTGGCAGCGCAGGTGCGTGCGTTTGTCTCCGAGACTCTAACCGCGTGGTGTGTTCTGGTGTTTGGGTCGGGATTTGGGCAAAGGAAAGCCTCCCGCTACTGGAGCAAAGACTAGTGGTGTACTGTACCAGTTTACATTAGCGGGCCTTTTTTTTATGGGCGGAGAAACAAAACGGCTCTTTGTACTGAAATTTCTTTCGAGGAGTAGGTTCGCCTCACCATTTCGTATGATTTTTATGTTAATATATTTTTGTTTTGGTATACGTATACGGATAGATAAATAACTCGCTAATTTTATCTTCGAATCGCTGTGGCCACGTCGGGTTGTTGAACGCGTTCGCCAACAGGTTTCTCTCCTCCGGCCTCGACGCCGGTTCCGCCGTTCCTTCATGAGAGCTCACATCTCTGGTCCTGCCGGTGGCGGCGGCGGCACGGCGAAGCCGCCGTTGGAGACGTGCCAGCCGTGCGGCAGCTTGTACTGTACTGGCACGGGGATGCGCTGCCAATACAGTACATCCGCTTCGTCGTAGGTAAGCTGCAGTGAGCGGAGCACGCCGCCGCCGGCCTCGTCGTTGTGCGCCATGGCGTCGGTGGGGTGCGTGGGAGAGGTGGTTGTTTGTGCGGCGTCTATGACAATGGCGGCTAGGGTTGGAAGACGGGAAAGAAGAGAAATGCGCGCCGGTGATGTTTTAAGGGAGGCGGCGGACGCGCATTAAAGGCGTGTGGGGAAGGCGGGGCGGACGCCGCGTGGCCAGTCGCCGCTTCGGTTTCCGCATGGGAGGCCATTAACGCTGACGATCAACCTTCCCGCGTCGTTTTCCGATGGGAACCGTCGCGTCCTCTCGCTGACAAGGCGCCCCCACCGGCGAAAATCGTCGTGTCGCGATGCGCCGGCGCGCCCGATTCGCGTCCTTCGCGAAGGGGCCGGCACGGGGTTGCCGGCGCTTCTATTGGGCTCGAAAAAGTTTCGGCTCTTTTTGGGGCGGTGATGGTGCTCCGGTGATGGCGCCAGACAATCTTGTTGGCATTTGTTGTAGAAACGGTTGGAAAACCCCAAGAGGAAGGTGTGATGAGCGCAGCAGCAAGTTTTCCCTCAGTACGAAACCAAGGTTTAATCGACCAGTAGGAGAAAGCGTGACTTCTGAAGGTGTTGCTAGCTGACTAGTGGTATGGCGCACTACCAACGTCAGCAACAACGTGGAACCTGCACACAACACAACCAAAGTATTTTGTCCCAACTTGTGTTGGGGTTCGTTGCATAGAAAACAAAAAATTTCCTACCGCAAAACGAATAAAACCAAGATCTAATCTATGAAACACCCAAGATCTAATCTACAAGATCGAAGCAACGAGATTGATAAGATACTAACCCTTGAAGATTTCCAAAGCCTACGAGATCAGATCTCGTTGTTGGTGTAGACGATCATCCCCAGTCTCTGCAATCCGGCAGCACTTCCGTACTCGGTCGCGCGTACGGTGTCGATGAAACCCTTCCTCTCCCCGTTCCGGCGGGCAGCGGAGGTGTGGTAGATCTCCACGGAATCCCAGCGAGCACGACGGCGTGGTGGTGGTGGTGGAGAAGAATTGTTGCAGGGCTTCGCCTAAGCTCGCGCAGCATATGGAGGAGGAAGAGAGGGGTGGCCGGGGTTTCCGGATGGGGTGCCTTGGCCGGCCACCCCTCCCCTCTTTATATAGGTGGGGGTCGGCCTAGGGTTTCCCCTAGGGCCCACCTACCCCCTTTGGCCGGCCACATGGGGGGAAACTCCTCCCCAAGTATTCCCCCTTATCTCCTAATTTAAACCATTTATTTTAGGAGATAGATCTTATCTCTAGATTTAAACCATTTAAACTAGAGATAGATCTTATCTCTAAGGGGGCAGTGCTGGGCCCACATGTCATGGTGGGCAGGACCCACTATGCCATGTGGCGCCTATGTGGCCTCTCCCGGGGTGGTGGGCCCACTGGTGGCCCTCTAGAACCTTCTAGAAGCTCCGGTCAAAACACCGGACTTTTTCCCGAACCCCGGAAAATGACTTCCCATATATGAATCTTATTCTCCGGACCATTCCGAACCTCCTCGTGATGTCCCGGATCCCATCCGAGACTCCGAACAAAAACTTCGGACTCCAACTCATATTCCGAATCTACTTATGCGACATCGAACCTTAAGCGTGTCACCCTACGGTTCGCGAACTATGCAGACATGGTCGAGACTCCTCTCCGAGCAATAACCAATAGCGGGATCTGGAGATCCATAATGGCTCCCACATATTCAACGATGACTTAGTGATCGATTGAACCATTTACATACGATGCCGATTCCCTTTGTCACGCGATATTTTACTTGTCCGAGGTTCGATCATCGGTATCTCCATACCTTGTTCAACCTCGTTACCGACAAGTACTCTTTACTCGTACCGTGGTATGTGATCTCTTATGAACTATTCATATGCTTGCAAGCTAATCGGATGACATTCCACCGAGAGGGCCCGGAGTATATCTATCCGTCATCAGGATGGACAAATCCCACTATTGATCCATATGCCTCAACTCACACTTTCCAAATACTTAATCCCATCTTTATAACCACCCATTTACGCAATGGAGTTTGATGTAATCAAAGTACCCTTCCGGTGTAAGTGATTTACACGATCTCATGGTCGAAGGACTTGGGCAACTATGTATCGAAAGCTTATAGCAAATTGAACTTAATGACTTGATCTTATGCTACGCTCATTTGGGTGTGTGTCCATTATATCATTCACCTAATGACATAATCTTGTTATTAATAACATCCTATGTTCATGATCACGAAACCATGATCATCCATTAATCAACAAGCTAGTTATACAAGAGGCTTACTAGGGACTCCTTGTTGTTTACATAACACACATGTATTAATGTTTCTGTTAATACAATTATAGCATGAGATGTAAACATTTATCATGAACAATAAGATATAACAATAACTAATTTATTATTGCCTCTTGGGCATATCTCCAACAGTCTCCCACTTGCACTAGAGTCAATAATCTAGTTAACATTTGTAAAGATATAACACCTTGGCCTTCTAGTGCTTATCATGTTTTGCTCACGGGAGAGGTTTTAGTCAACGGATCTGACACGCTCAGAAACATATGTATTTTGCAATTCATTTGTGTCTCAACGCATCACCCATTTTCCAAATGAGTCGGCATTAACTGTATATGCTTAGTCCTCTGGTGAAACCTTAATTCCGCAGTCTGAAATAAGTCACTAATATTGTCACACACAATATAGCTTCAAAGTTCTGACACTATCGGAACTACACCAAGTTCTCAAAGAACTCATTGACTTAACATCCTCAGTCATTGTCAAAATAATGACATACTCTGCCTTCGTTTGTAGAATCCGTCACAATATTTAGTACTGATCTAAATCTAGCATAGACTTCTTCTAGCTCATTGTGCTACCTTATAAACAACACTTAGCCTAATTGAGATTGAAATTTTATTATTATATGTAACCAAACTAATATCGGTGCAACACCTTACAGAGATTTGTTTGTCACTATCCCATATAAAAACTATACATATATATAGGGATGAAACCTGCTACCAAGGGGGGTAGCTGCGCACGCATGCCATGGTCGACACGTGCCCCCCGGGTCAAAGCAGATTACACCAGCCCCGCCTGTTACTGTACGCCTAATAGGACGATGATTAATCTAATCGTCTAGTGAATTCAAAATATGGGTCCCACTCGCTGCCATGATGACCATTCAAATTCAAATATTCAAATATAGGGCCCACCCAGGTTGTCAGGATTCTTCTATATATACTCCCCATTCAAAATTTCGAATCCTGCGGCCTAGGCGATGGTTGCCCCAAGCGCCACGTAGTCCATCCTCCATGGGAGGTCTCTTCCTTAGATGTTCGTCGTCGAGTGCAGCAATACACACCATTTGCTTTGCTCTATCGTTTTTCCACCCTTCCATGTAATGACACACTCTCTTTCTCTTTTTAAGTACCTATCTCCTGTTGTTATCCTGTTTTCTCAAGGAGATCATACTTGCAGAAGCAATGTTCATCCAAATTTATCTTCATTGTACACCAGGAAATCATACTTTTCCACCAGAAAACCTGGAAGAATCGAATGTACAAGTCTTAGAGCATCTCCAGCCGCGTCCCCCAAACCGTCCCCCAAACCGCGCCGGATTGAGCGTTTGGGGGACGTGTTTCGTTCGTGCCGCGTTTGGGGACGTCGCTCCCCAGTCGCGTCCCCCAAACAAAATTTCGCAAATTTTAAACTTAACTAGATTCGATTAGATTCGTCCAAACTTTACATAGATTCGAACAAAATTTGACTAACTTTAAAACTAAACCTAATCTAGAACCACTTGCGGCGGCCGGAGGCGTCGTAGTACTGCTGGAAGTTGTACATCTCGTCGGTGACGACCTCCTGCTTGACGCGCTCGTCGACGGGCTCGTCCACGGGCTCGTCCTTCACCAAGCCGCTTGGTCCAGCCTCGCCGTCGTCGGTGAGGTCCACCAGCGGCTTGCCGGAGTCGCGGATGGACATGGCGATCGCCGCGTCCAGGTCGCCCCTCCAGGCGTCCTTGTCGTCCATGGACGCCAAGAACGCCGCCCGCAGCCACAGGCGGTCCTCGGGGTCGTCGCCTGCCGGCGATGAGCCGCTGCTGCCGCTCGTACTCCGCCGGCAGCGCCGCTCGCGACGCTTCCTCCGGCTCCTCCTTCACCTCCGGCTTCGGGATGAGGAGGGCGCCGCCGCGCCTCCCTTGCTGCCGCCCGCTGCCGCTACCGCCACGCCTCGTGTTGACGGGCGTCGCCGGCTCCTCCTTGACCTCCCGTTTGGGGACGGTGTAGGGCGCCGACCGGTACGACGCGGACGGCGTCGATCGCGCCGGTCCCGAGGAAGAAGAGTGCGAGGAGGACGAGTACCTCATCCTCCTCGGCTGCCATTGAGGAGACGCCGGCGGCGACGACGGCATCTCCAGCCTTGGAGCGCCGTTGCGGAGGCCGTGGATGACGTTCTCGAGGGTGCGCCCCAGAACGCCCCAGAACAGGGCGCGGCCTTCCCTGTTCCAACTGTTGGGGCCGCCGACGAGGTTGTCGGTGCTGTGCATCTCGACGTCGTACTTCGCCTGGAAGTACGTCGTCCACCAGGCGTCGTTGTCGTTGACCGCCCACGTCGGATCCCGCCGCTCCTCGGCGGTCAGTTGAGCCCGACGGGCCTTGATGGCGTCCCTCCATTGGTCCGTCTTCGGCTCGGCGGCGGCGGAACGCCAATGCCGTTCACGGCCATCTTCCGCCCGCCGCCGCTGCGGCAGCCGCATGTCCGGCGGGACTGGATACCGGGCGTGGTACAGCGCCCACGCCTCCGCCACGGTGAGGCTGCCGCGTCCGAAGCCATTCGCCGCGGCGATCTTGCGGGAGGACGACATTTTTTGAGCGGCGGGGAGAGGATCTGGGAAGGGGGAGGCGGCGGCGACGAGAAGGATTATGACGAGCGGCGATAACTGGAGGGCGTCTTAAAACAGCGGCGGCAGCGGGTGGTTGCACGCAATAACTCCGGCGCGGACGGCCACGCGGCCATGCACGACGAGACGCGTCCCTGCGTCGCCTGGGAAAACAGGGACGCCATTAACGTCGCTTGACCAAAGGTAGGTGACGGGGTTTTAGCCTTCCGTGCCGGCCGACGCGTCGGGCCCGCGTCGGTTGGCCTCGCTTTTCGTTGTGTCCGGCGTCCCCCGAGCGTCCCCTGTGGGACGGGGACGGGCTCGGGGCGCCGGACACCGTATCGGGCCGCGCCGGACAAAAATGGGCTTTGGGGGACGCGGCTGGAACGCTTTTTTTGTCCGGCGCGCCCCAAATCGCTTTGGGGGACGCTTTGGGGGACGCGACTGGAGATGCTCTTAACGCCCGCCGTGGAGCAGCAATGCGGTGATCCGAAGGCACACCACACTTACCTTATGTTTGAGTGTGGAGTTGACGCAGGTTGAAGACGAGTGCAGAAGTCACGAGCTTGAAGAAGATACACAGTGCGTAGACGAGGATATGGAGACGTCCAATAATTGCTCGTCGCCAGGACTCTCCTACGTAGCACTGTGTCTACAGGGGGTGGATGCTGTAGCGATAAAAATTGGTGGCCCCTAGCTAGGAGCTCATTTGTATCCATTGACCACGCTAGGTCAAGATAATTTCTACATTCATCCACCCGCACAAGTGCTACAGGATGTAGATACTGTGGAACGAGGAAGCTGCAGGGCCCATGAACCTACGTTATTTTCTGTATCCGAAAGCACCCAGCAAAAGTGCATAGCATTTTTATTTTCGATCAGATGCTAAAGCAGCAGCAGGTGAATCACCTGTGGCACACAAGGCATAAGAGCAAGTACAATAAGGTACAGTCAGCTAGCTATAAGAGATAAAATATTATAAACTTGCTTAGTTGGAGGAGAGAGATTAGGAGAGAGAAGAGGAGTGGCTCTTATCTTATAGCACAGTTCTAGCACGTGCTTCCTGAGACACTATGTGAGACTAAAAGGTGGACCATGTATTGTAAAAGTACTACACTTTTATAGCTCACTATTATATATGTTAGCTCTAAGTTAGCTATAGATGACATGGCACTTGGCTTATAGCCAGCAGCTGGCTACACTATTGGAATTGCTCTAAATATGCTAGCTAGGCTTCTGTATGCATTGAATGCTGCTGGAGCACTAAGCAGCCCGCCATTTTCCTGATGAAACCTGAACACTAGCTTGATCATTTTCTCGGTAGCAGCCAGTATGACAGAACTAGCAAACAGCATAGAACTCGATGTGTACAATAGTTAATCCATTAAGCTCTATCATCCACACAGCTATCATGTGAATTAAGCCCTCCCACGCACAGACGCCTCAATTTCATTTAGCGCTTGCAGGAACCAAAGCCCTGAATCTCAGGTAGCACGCTGTGCAAGAAATAAAAATGGATGTGGCGGGGCCTTCTCGCTGTGCAAGAAATTGTAGGTGTTTCCATGCTGATATTGGTTGTACACAACAGCTGTAGCCTGTACCGCGAAACCACACAGCAGTTGTATCATGTATCCCGAAACTAGGGTGATTTGAGTTTACATGTAGCTGACTACATCGAACTGTTTTCATACTATATCTTGATTGTAGGAAAATGCACCAGAGCATCACAAATGGGACAACTACCCAGATATGACATATACGGATACCAAGTAAGCATGGCAGATGTTTATTCTAGGAAGCTTGTTCCGCCGAGCACCAGCATCCCACGGTAGTCCCGTGCCTCCTTGGCCTTCGCTGCATCAGTGAAGAACAATAGAAACTCACAATTAAGGGCCATGGCTTGTTACTCGAACAGCACAGGGATCAGTGCGGAAATGCCCGGCTTTTAGCTGCCTCGGCCGTGGGCAGAGCTGGTTTCAGCTCCCCATACACGGCGACCACGCCATGCACGGCAAGACGACACTCGGACTCCGCAACCAGGTTAGTGCGTGGAGCTACGGCACCAACGAAATCTCTCCTCCCAGCTCCAGGTGCTGCGTCCCTACTAAGCGCCATGGTTATGGACGTTGGTAAGGATGAATGCGTAGAGGGATGTTGTTTGTATGCTTGCCAGTTCTGTCGGTACCATTTATATAGGCTCAGCTCCGGCGCGAAATGCTCGAACGGGGAAAATGCTTTTTTCATTCACCAGGGAAAATGACTGTTCACTCGCGCGTAGCACTGCCAGTGAAGAACCCGCGTAAATTTCTTTCGCGCGAGATCGGGATCACTGTATCACGTGAATGCCACTGCTCATTCCCGCGCGCGTGGGCTCCGCTTACCGATTCCACATCTGCGCGCGCATAGTTTAACAGCTGCCGCCACATATTGAGCTTTCCCTCCACGCACTAAAACGGCCAACAGCTGGAGCTCTTACTATTCCGCGCGCGGGGCGCGGTCAAACAGTTGGGCTGGCCATTCTCAATCGCAACAGATCGGACGGCAGCCACCGCGTGCGCAGCTACCCATGTGTGTAGCAAATCCACACTCTATATATATATATCCTTGGTTCTTCTAAAGCACTCAGGGATATTCTTACTGTTGTCCAATGATCATTACATGAATCATTCTGGTATATGCTCGTAACACTTTAGAGCACAGGACACCTGACTTTGTACATATTATTCGTGATGTAAAATCACTCATGTGTATTTATTCATCGAGTGTCAAATACACTCAAATCTTGTTAAACCTTCACATGAAAAGAACACCTTCTTAATACTTCTATATTGAACTACTTCAATATCTATTCTATGTACTTAAACTTAAACTTATTATGTGTTTCTATCTATCTTCATAGATCTTGACACTAAATATGTTTCAATTCATATCCTCTCATTGATGTTAATTCTCAATGAAACCTTTTAAATCAATTATATAATTACACTATTTATAATCAACGATATGTCATCTACATAAAGTATTATAAATATGTCTCAGCGCTCTCACTTAATTTTTTGCAAATGCAAGCATCTTCATCGTTTCTGATGAAATCAAAACTCTTTGATTATTTCATCCGGTGAAGATTCCAACTCCGCGATACTCACTTCATCCAATTGAAGTTTGTATACCTATCTAGTATTCTACGGACCAACAAAACTCTTGGTTGTATCTAGTATACATCCTTCATACACACTTCTGGTAAGGAATGTATTTCTGCCATCCTACTATCATATCTCATAAAAGAAATATGTAGCGATTACTAGAATAATCCACATAGACTATAAACATTGCCACGGAAGATCTAATCTTATCGTAGTCAACTCTTTGAACTTTTTCGTAAACTGCTTTTCGATAAGTCAGGCTTCTTTAAGGATATTCCATCCAAGTTCATCTACTTTATAGATCCATTTACTTTCAAAAAGTATTCACCTATCTTAGATTTCATGGCGCATAGCCATTTTAACGGAGTCAGGGCCCATCATAACTTCTTTGTATGTAGTTGGTTTTATCATTGTTCAAAAACAATCCTTTGTCCACAAATCATTTATTTGATTACAAAATAAACCACATCTACAAGGTTCAATAAGTACTTTGATCTCCATGACTATAACACTTTGTAGACATGGGAGCCATGATCTTCGTAGCTGCTTCCGGAACCATTTTCGATGTTGTGCTACTCTGATCATCATGCTCAGGTTCATAAACCTTATCAAGTTCCATTGTCCTCCCACTCAAATAGTTCGCTAGAAACAATTTTTTTGAAATAAGTAAGAAACATCGACAAACACTTTTGTCTTTGACTTCATAGTGGAAAGAATTCCCAATCAATTTCATGGGATAATCAACAAAGACATTTATCCGATTTTGGTTGTAAACTCATTTACTTATGCTATGCATACCAAAATTTAAGAAAGGACTATTTAGGGTTTATACCCATGCCATAACTCGTATGGTGTCATTTCAATGGATCATGATGATGCTCTATTCAGTGTAAAAGTGGTAGTCTCTAAAGCATAATCCACAAAATTATAATGGCGTCATTTTATTTTATCTCATCATCAATCCAACAGTTTTGGATACGTCTCTTGGATACTCCATCATCATCATGATACTCCAAGAAACGTGAGTTATAGAACAATTTCATAAATCTCTTAGATGTTCGCTAAAACTCGTAATTCAAATATTTCCACCATGATCCAATCATAGATATTTGACTTTTCTATTACGATGATTTCCACTTCATGCTGAAATTTATTTGAGTCCATTCAAATGTTTCAAACTTCTTCCTTATCGAATATATCCACATATATACTCAATTCATTGTTGGAAGTTTTCATGAAGTAGAAGAATCTTCCGCACACAACTATGCCTAGTGAACCACAAACATCTTCATGTATGTTTCCACTAAGTTAGTTGCCCGTTCAACTCTTGGCCTATGAATGGTATTTAAGTCATTCTCTTTAGAAGAGATTTGCAAGCGCCAAATGATTCAAAAATCATATGACTCCAAAAATCCATTCAAATGGAGTTTCTTCATGTGTTCTTTTCTAACATGACCTAAATGGCGGTTCCACTAATGAGTGGAATTCACATCGTTTGCCTTATGGCATTTTAGCGTCAGTGTTATGTATGTGTGTTTCACCATAAAGATTTATAATAACTTATCCATCGTACATGGAATGTTGTTATAATTTGAAAAACTCATTGTTTTCATTTAACCAGAACAAAACAACAATTATAAAGTTCTTTATTTTAAATCTGAAGGGCTAGGTAGAATGCCAACGACGAACACAATAACACTTTATTTTGTTCCAGACGTGCATTCCTACCATATTCCTTGTCAGTCACTTAGGCCATTGTATTCTTGTATTGCGTTGTTTTGTATGACACCTAGTACCAACCAATATGGTACAAATACCCAAGAATTTCATTGTGTGACCAAACAAGGAATACATTCATAACATGTATATCATTTATATACACCTGAGCTAGACTTTCTAGTCTTTTCTTTTCTTTCTGCCACAAATCTTTTGTAGTTTCTCTTTTAGCTTTCCTCATTTTTAGAAAACACTTCACCTTCAATAACTTCTAGGTCCATTGGTCAAATACCAATAACCTTGAGGTTCTTACCTTGAAGTTTGACCATCACATGACAAGTGTTCTAGATTTCACTATTAGTAACCTTTTAATGTAATGAACAATTTCACTCATAATTTTATCCATCAAATCATGACGACTTTCCGAGACCATGTCTGTACATGCTAGGCTCGTAAAGTTTAACCTTAGTATTCGCATGTGCAAATCTGGCTTGCACCCGTTGTATGCACACGTAGAATCTATAACACCCGATCATCATGAGATGCTTCGAAGCGACAAGTCTTAGCAACGGTGCATACTAAGGACGATCACTTCATGGATATGCGAATATCGTTAGTGCCCAACTAGTTGGAGGATTGAGACGCCTGGCGTTTTCAACCTTCGTACATTCCCATAAAACTTATGAGTTTATGTAGTCTCACCAAATTATATTCTATCACCTTGCAATAGGGTCTTAGTCACATATATCTCATACCTTGCTTATTCCTGAAAACAAAATTTTCAGCTCCTTACTTTTCAAACGGATTTGAACTTCAAGTTTCACGGAGACAAGATGATTTAAGGTACTAATTGAAACCATTGCTCTTTGAATCATCAATGTGAGGTTTACTAAAAGTTTGCATTGGGACTTAATCATATCTTGATTCTGTAACAATACGGTACCTGTCCGTAAAGTTACTTATCAGACTTAACAGTATTTCTATCTCAGTTACAAGACTAGCGCATGGTAGATAACGGATGCCAATTCTACAAATTTAATTCAAAATACTATTCAGACTATGTTCATGATAATTAGTTCATGTTTTAATCTAATTACTAATGAAATCCCACTTAATACAACATCCCTCATAGTTGTTAAGTGGCACACGATCCACATCCACTACACCAAAACCGATCATCACGTGAGATGATGGAGTTTCAATGGTGAACATCAACATGTTGATCATATCATCCATATGACTCGTGTTCAACCTTTCGGTTTCCGTTGTCCCGAGGCCATGTCTGTGCATGCTAGGCTCGTCAAGCAAACCCAAGTATTTCCGCGTGTGCAACATGGCTTACACCCGTTGTATGTGAACGTAGAATCTATCACATCCGATCATCACGAGATGCTTCGAGACGACGAACTGTGCAACGGTGCATACGAGGGGAGAACACTTTATTATCTTGATATTAATGTGAGGGATCATCTTATAATGCTACCGTCGTGATCGAAGCAAGATAAGATGCATAAAGGATTAACATCACATGCAATTCATAATATGTGATATGATATGGCATTTCTTCTTGTGCTTTTGATCTCCATCTCCAAAGCACATGAGCATGATCTCCATCATCGCCAGCATTGCACCAAGGTCCATGGCACCGCTTCATGGTTGTCCATCACTTATAGCTACTATGACAACTACTTGAAATAAAGCTATTACATGATGAATAGACACGCAGGTCTTTAACAAAAATTAAAGACAACCATTAGGCTCCTGCCACTACTAGGAATTAGCTTATAGCCGCACTTCTTACCGCCGGCAACTACGATTTAAAGATGCCGGCGGTAAGGCCTTCCAGGGTAGCCTCACCTTACCGCCGGCGAGCTTGCAGCGAAGGTGTCGGGATACCTATATTATCGCTGGCGAATTGAGCAGATAAATGCCGGCGATGTGCTAGGCCGCGAGGCCACCATTGAGCCTCGCATTACCGCTGGCGAATGCAGCCCATTGGCGCAGGTGGTAAACGGCCTTACCGCAGCCGTCGAGGTTTCGTTTTCGCCGGGGATAAAGGTTCCGTTTTCGTGTCTGTACATTACCCTAACCCAGTCCCTCTCTGGTCCACACAGTCCCCATCCCCACTCCACGAAAAATCCCCAGCACCCACTCCACGAAAAATCCCCATCGGAGACCGCTCCGAGGCGGCGCTGCTTGGCGGAGATCTGGAGTTCCTCGATCCGGCGGAGGATGCAGACGGTTCCCCGTCCCCGTCCTCGGCGGCGGAGCGGTGGCGCGCGGAGGCATCCTGGGCGTTCCAGCACTACCTGGACCGGGCGGCGCCGCACACGGCGGGGCGGTGGGCGGGCATGCTGCTGGCGGCGGCCGTCTCTGCGCTGCGGGTCTACTACGCGCAGGGCTTCTACGTCGTCTCCTACGGGCTCGGCATCTACCTCCTCAACCTCCTCATCGGCTTCCTCTCCCCCATGGTCGACCCGGAGCTGGAGTCCAAGCCCACAGTGGCCCCACGTACGACGTCAAGTTCTACAACGATCCGCATCAGCCGTTGCTCTTCAGGTAAATGCTTCTTCTTTCTGACCAGTTTTCTTTTTCTTCTGTTGATGCCGTGGGATTGGCTGTGAAGAGTGCTCTCAAGAAGGGGAGTTTGCAACGTGATTCATTGTTTTTTGACAGCTGCGGGGATGACGGCCGCATTCGGGGTTGGAGATCGCACGAGATGCCGAGCTGCCTTGTGCCACTCTATCTGCAAGGTGAGCTCCCGTTCTTGGCTTGGTTTGCTAGATTTGTTGGACTTGTGCTTAGCTAGGTTTTTCTTAGGTAGATGCATTTTCAGTTTAAGAGGGGAAAAACTACATTGTTTTGCTAGCAAAGGCGCCAATCTTTGCACATTCAGCTTTCTATACGGGTAGCCCCATCTTATATAGCCGATTTGCAGCAGTTGAATAAAAAAGAGGTAAATCCGTGCTATTTTAGAGCATAATTTACAATAGAAATCCTAAAATCAACAATCATCAAAGTGCTCGATAAATGTCCTCACTTTCTTCCATGAAACCAGAAGTGCTTTGCAGATCCTTTATGTTGATATTATCCCTTGTGGCCTGCGCTGATGAAAAGGTTGATAATTTGTCAATGAGTTGAGTCAATTATATTAGTATGAGTGCAGAGTGAAACAAGCACCTGCGTGCATAATAAGCTACCTGAGAAAACTCTATGGTTATTTATTCAAAATGAGAATACTCAAGCTATCCTTAGTTAGCTTCAGGAATTGTATATCACGCTTTTCTGTAAATATTCAACATGGATTGATACTTTGTTCATTAAACATGTATATGAATCAAGTGCATTCACATCTTTGTCTTGCTCTTGTTTTTATTGTTTAAAAAGGATCAGAGATCTAGCAAATATGTTTGAACAAGAACCAAGTAGGTTCAGCATCAGAACCAAACTAGCAATGGAATCATATTTCTCTCGCGTCATTAGCAGAGTGTTTGATAACTGGTTTGATTCACTTGTGTCTTCTGGGGCGGGCTTCTGTCTTCACATGAGCTGATTTAGCTAAGCCTATTATTTGAACATTGACTCCTGTAGCGATTGTGCTGTATATCCAAAGTTTGTCCTTCACTTTTCCTATTTTTAATTATGTTCTCACATTTTAGTTGAAAGTGTCAGGTTGTTAATGCAAAATAGGTTTTAGCAGCAAGATAAGAACTTCTTTTATTGCTGTATTCAATTGTTAGTTAGCGATTTGTTGCTGGTTAATCATTCTAATCAAGCTTGCATCAACAGGACTCTTTCTGCTGGTTATTTGGAGCTTGGAGAGTGCAGCAGAGGGAGCCTCCAGGGAAACTTTGGAAGAAGCTTGTGCAGATGTAGAGATAGTCTTTCCTTTTGCTCAGTTGGACATTTCACTCACTGTGCGTTGTAATATATTACAATACCTGTTCTGTTTAAATAAAATAAAGAGACAACTTGGCCTTTACGTTGAGTGTGTGGGCCTGTTTTTTTTTAATCCTATACAAACTTACCCCTGGCGAAATGGGAAGGTGCCGGTGGTAACACTTACCACTGGCGATTTTGGGAAAACGCCGGCGGTAATGGCCAGTTACCACTGGCGAATCTGAGGACGCCGGCGGTAAGCGCTTACCACCGGCGAGGTGATCGCCGGCGAATCCAAAAGTGCTGGCGGTAAGCCTTTTCAGGTCGCCGGCGGTAAGCCTTTTTCTAGTAGTGTGCCGGTTGCCATAATACAATAATGAACATCTCATACATCAAATATAATCATCATCACATCATGGCCATATCACATCACCAAACCCTGCAAAAACAAGTTAGACGCCTCTAATTTGGTTTGCATATTTTACGTGGTTTAGGGTTTTTTCGAGTGAGATCCAATCTACCTACGAACATGTACCACAACGGTGATACTAGTGTTGACAATAGAAAGTGCAAATTGGAATCTTCACTATGGTGGGAGAGACAGACACCCGCAAAGCCACTTATGCAATACAAGTTGCATGTCAAGCGTGGAGCAAGTCTCATGAGACGCGGTCATGTAAAGTTAGCCCGGGCCGCTTCATACCACCATCCCGCAAGATGCAAAGTGCACAAACTAAAGCAACAAAAGCATCAACGCCCATAAAACCATTGTGTTCTACTCGTGCAACAGATCTATGCATAGACATGGCTCTGATACCACTGTTGGGGTTTGTTGCATAGAAAAAAAAATTTCCTACCGCAAAACGAATAAAACCAAGATCTAATCTATGGAACACCCAAGATCTAATCTACAAGATCGAAGCAACGAGATTGATAAGATACTAACCCTTGAAGATTTCCAAAGCCTACGAGATCAGATCTCGTTGTTGGTGTAGACGATCATCCCAGTCTTCGCAATCCGGCGGCACTTCCGTACTCGGTCGCGCGTACGGTGTCGATGAAGCCCTTCCTCTCCCCGTTCCGGCGGGCAGCGGAGGTGTGGTAGATCTCCACGGAATCCCAGCAGCACGACGGCGTGGTGGTGGTGGTGGAGAAGAATTGCTGCAGGCTTCGCCTAAGCCTGCGCAGCATATGGAGGAGGAAGAGAGGGGGGCGGCCAGGGTTTCTGGATGGGGTGCCTTGGCCGGCCACCCCCTCCCCTCTTTATATAGGTGGGGATCGTCCTAGGGTTTCCCCTAGGGCCCACCTATCCCTTTGGCCGGCCACATGGGGGGGCAAACTCCTCCCCCAAGTATTCCCCCTTATCTCCTAATTTAAACCATTTATTTTAGGAGATAGATCTTATCTCTAGATTTAAACCATTTAAACTAGAGATAGATCTTATCTCTAAGGGGGCCGGCCTGGGCCCACATGTCATGGTGGGCAGGACCCACTATGCCATGTGGCGCCTATGTGGCCTCTCCCGGGGTGGTGGGCCCACTGGTGGCCCTCTAGAACCTTCTAGAAGCTCCGGTCAAAACACCGGACTTTTTCCCGAACCCCGGAAAATGACTTCCCATATATGAATCTTATTCTCCGGACCATTCCAGACCTCCTCATGATGTCCCGGATCCCATCCGAGACTCCGAACAAAAACTTCGGACTCCAACTCATATTCTGAATCTACTTATGCGACATCGAACCTTAAGCGCATCACCCTACGGTTCGCGAACTATGCAGACATGGTCGAGACTCCTCTCCGAGCAATAACCAATAGCGGGATCTGGAGATCCATAATGGCTCCCACATATTCAACGATGACTTAGTGATCGATTGAACCATTTACATACGATGCCGATTCCCTTTGTCACGCGATATTTTACTTGTCCGAGGTTCGATCATCGGTATCTCCATACCTTGTTCAACCTCGTTACCGACAAGTACTCTTTACTCGTACCGTGGTATGTGATCTCTTATGAACTATTCATATGCTTGCAAGCTAATCGAGATGACATTCCACCGAGAGGGCCCGGAGTATATCTATCCGTCATCGGGATGGACAAATCCCACTATTGATCCATATGCCTCAACTCACACTTTCCAAATACTTAATCCCATCTTTATAACCACCCATTTACGCAATGGCGTTTGATGTAATCAAAGTACCCTTCCGGTGTAAGTGATTTACATGATCTCATGGTCGAAGGACTTGGGCAACTATGTATCGAAAGCTTATAGCAAATTGAACTTAATGACTTGATCTTATGCTACGCTCATTTGGGTGTGTGTCCATTATATCATTCACCTAATGACATAACCTTGTTATTAATAACATCCTATGTTCATGATCACGAAACCATGATCATCCATTAATCAACAAGCTAGTTATACAAGAGGCTTACTAGGGACTCCTTGTTGTTTACATAACACACATGTATCAATGTTTCGGTTAATACAATTATAGCATGAGATATAAACATTTATCATGAACAATAAGATATAACAATAACTAATTTATTATTGCCTCTTGGGCATATCTCCAACAACTTGCAGTGAGGTTGTCAATCTCATCGGTTTGCTGAACACAAAGGACTAGACGTATCAAGTGGAAATAGATGTTTGCAGAAAGTAAAAAGGACAAGATTGCAGTAGATGAATTTATCAGTGTAAAGGAAACAGGACCGGGGTCCACAGTCCACTAGAGGTGTCTCTCCATAAAGTTGAATGCATGCTGATGAATAAATTACAGCTGGGCAATTGACAGAATATCAACCATACATGACAAGATGATTACTATGAGATTTGATTGGGCATTACAACATAATATATAGACCGTAATCCAACTGCGTCTATGACTAATAATCCACCTTCTGGTTATCTTCCGAACCCCTTTCACTATTAAGTTGCAAGCAATAGATTATCGCATTAAGCAATATGTGGAAAGTAAACACTAGAATTACCCTTGGATAAAACATTGTTGTTTTCTCCCTAGTAGCAACAGGACATCTACAATCTTAGAAGTTATTGTCACTCTCCTAGAAAACTAGAGGCATGAACCTACTATCGAGCATAAATACCCCCTCTTAGAGTCACAAGTATCTACTTGGCCAGAGTATCTACTAGCAACGGAGAGCATGCAAGATCACAAATAACATATGACATGTATATATAATCGATCTCAACATAGTATACAATATTATCGGATCCCAGCAAACACAACATGTAGGATTACATAAAGATGATCTTGATCATGTAGGGCAGCTCACAAGATCTATACATGAAGCACAAATTGGAGAAGACAACCATCTAGCTACTGCTATGGACCCATAGTCCAGGGATGAACTAACGCATCACTTCGGAGGCGGGCATGGCGATGTAGATGCCTCCGGCGATGATTTCCCATTCCGGTAGGGTGCCGGGAAGAGCTTCAGAACCCCCTCGAGATGGGTTCTGCAATGGCGGCCGTGACGGAACTTTTCGTGGATGGAGGCTCGGGTATCAAGGGTTTTCTCAAGAAGATGTATAAATAGGCGGAGGATTTAGGTCGGTGGGGTGCCTGGGGGGCCCACACCCCCCTTGGCGCGGGCCAGGCCCAGGCCGCGCCATGGGGTGGTCTAGCCGCCCTGTGGCGCCTCTTCGACCCCCCTCTGGACTTCGTCTTCATTTCGGTAAAATATTGACTTCAGTTTTTTTTTCCAATTCTGAGAATATTTCCTGTACAACTTTTATGAAATACAAAAACAGCAGAAAACATAGAGCTAGCACTGTGGCATCTTGTTAATAAGTTAGTGCCGGAAATCATGTAAAAGTGCAACGAAGTATAAGCAAAACATATATGAATTGGTGTAAAACAAGTATGGATCATCAAAACTTATAGATACGTTTGAGACGTATCAGGTGGCCGGTGCGAGCCCATTTTTGATACCGGCCCCCAAAATGCTATCGGGGCTGCCGGTGGAGATGCTCTGAGCATTGTAGTCTACATTAGCTAGTAGGCACAGAGTGATAGGTAAACTCCACTACACCTTGTTGTTAGAGAATTTTCAACGGGACGACACATATCGAACCTCTGAAGTGGTCACATGCATCCGTTTGCGCTTCAGTCGTTGTCGTCGTTGGACTCCTCCTCTGCGGCAGCCGTCTCACAACGATGTTGCTACTTCGGGTTGAACCCTGTGTGGGACGCCCGCTTCTCCTCTGCTGTGGTGACCCTGCATACCACTGCATGTTGTAGTATGCCAGTCGTTGATATAATATTCGCGAAGAACCAATCCGCAATTATTACATCCCTCAGAGTAGTACAACAGAACATAGTAAGTCCATATCTCATTCATACATTATTACAAACCAGAGGTACATATCATCCTAGAGCTCCTCTTGGGTCCTGAGAGGGTTACTCTTGGGTTCGAGGCGAACCCAACTTAACTTACAATATAGAAGTCTCAGGAGACTATACATTTATTCCAGCGAGCAGTTAATTACTAGAAGTTCGGACTGCTCGGGTACTACTATTACTTCTAATAGGTCTAAGATTGTTCTCCTCCGGAACCCTCCCCGGATCCGTAGACTATCAGGTAGTCTACACCTTCAACACCTCCAGAGAGGTCTGGTTCTTCGTAGCGGATGATGTCGGCTCCTTCAGGGTTGTCGTTGTCCTCCTCCAGATGGTTCAGACGGTCTAGCGGGGATTTAAGAGTGGTATGAGTACGAGCGTACTCAACAAGTTCATATTAGGAAAGAGGTGTTTAATGCACTATCTACGATACCGGATCAGCAAGTCCGATACCATGCGAGTTTTAATAACCATTTCTTCAAAAGGTTGTTTTTATTCGGAAGAACTATGTCCGTCGGCCTTCACCGGTTGACTAGAACTTCATGGAGTTCCTTTCCGGCAGCGTTCGCGATTCCAAATCCCGGAACAACGAGTGATCGGTCACGATTCGTTACACTCGCGAGAGGTGTGTTTCTTTACCCATAAGAGATCTTAACCTTGGTGCCAACCGGGCAGCTTTCCCATCCACACTTCCTGTGGTGTGAGGCCCGGTATAAGGTCCTAGCCGTTCATATTCCTCCGCTACCTCGCACACCCACCCTTTGTTGCATACCCCGACCCTGGGTCCTCGTCGGTCCTCTTACACCAATTAAGGATGGACCCCGACCACGACAACAGTTTGGGACTCGTTAACCAAACTCCTTCGCCGGTAGCTGCAACCCATCATAGACCACTTACCGTGGGGAATTAGAATGGGATCCCCACCCCACCGCTTGCCCAACCTCGGGTCAAGTGTCTACGGTAAGCGCATCCGTTGATGTACGAGAGGTGGAAATACAATTGGCTACTCCGTCCCACTCCGGATCTTATGGTGAACACGAGTTTTACGGCACAAGAATCACTCGAACGACATTTGTTGTTTAATCCTAGATGGATATAAACCCTCGCAATGGAACCTCCACCATATCAACACAATCCATGGTTCCATTGCCCACCACATAGTCATATTCATAGTTATGAAAATAGTGGTTTTGCTTTTTATGCAATAGTGATAAACATAGTACTTTGCAAGTAATTTGGTAAAAATACTCAAATGACATGAGCAAGCGATGAACTTGCCTGAACACTGCAAAGTGTTGCAGTTGGATGGTGTGGACTTACCCTTGTCCTCTGCTGCTAAAAAATAGCATCATTGTCCGATAAGGGCAATGGTTAAAGAAGAAATTATGCATGATTCAGCTTTTAGGGTTGTTCCCCCCCTTTCCGGTGCTTTATTATTTTATGTGGAATGTCAATACTAAGAAAAATTTAGGGATACTCTGTTTAGGGTAAAATACAGCCTTGAAATGTTGTCAAGGTGTTTTTATAGTCCAAAGGCATTAATGGACTTATTTTCATTATTGAAAATAATATGTGTGATTTAAATGATTATTTAAATCATCAAATTAAGACTTATTCTTAGTTGTCTTCAAAAATTCCCTTCTATATTTTATTCAGGTAGAGAATTTTATGCTGATCAATTTTCATATTTTTAATTATTTTTTAAAGTTACTTAAATATTTATTGTGCTTTTCCAAAGTTTCTGTAATTTAATTTAATTGTGAAATGGCAAAAATGCCCCTGGGCCCACCTGTCGGTGCAACCCAGTGGGTTAGGTTGAACCGACCGGCCCAGTCCGGCTCGACCAGCCCCACTCTTCTCTCTCTCACTTGCTCGCGTGTCCGAACCCTAGCTCCACGCGCTCCCGCGCTGCGCGTGGTCGCCGCCGCCTTCTTCGGATTGCTCGGCCAACTCCGGCCGTCTCCGCCGGCGAGATGCGGCGCATCCGAACCGCCGATCAACGGCGCTTCGGATCCACCGCGGCGATTTGTGCTGCGCCGCCTGCTCGTCGCGCCCTTCGCTCTGCGATAGCCGCGCGTGGATTGCCGTGGGCGATCTCGTCGCCGCCGACGCTCTTGGCGCCGTGGCGCCGCCATGGTGTTGCAGGCGTGGCGGCGAGGTGATGCATGGCTAGGCTTGGCCCAGGCGCGCGCGGTTCGCCGGCTGTGTGCCGCCGTGCCGCCATGGCCGTGCTTCTCCACTCCGCCTCGTAAGTGCTCCCCTCCTTCTTCTCTCTCTACTCCACCTTATCATCTAGCTCCGGGTTACTGGTCTCGCTTCTCCTCATGGAGATGCTGGCCTGCTCGATGGGCTGCTGCGCCATGCTCGCCCAGGTGCTATCTTGATGCGCTGGCTGCTGCTGCCTACAAGCGCCATGGCTGCAAGCTGTTGTGCTTGTGCTACGGCTGTGTGTGCGCCGCTACGCTCTCTGCTGCTGCCATGAATTGCTAGCTACTGCTTCTTTACTAGCTTTGCTCTATGCACTACTGTGGTATGCTGGACTCCTACTGTGACCCTCCTGTGATTGCTCATGAGCATCCAGTGATGCTCATGGCCTACTGGCTGGCTCCTGTGATAGCTACTGCCACTAGGACATCCTCGTGTATGCATATCCTTGGCCTGACTTGATCATGATGCATGGTCCTTATATTATGCATGTGCCAGTGCCTCTGTGTGATGCTTATTCTTGCCAATTGCTCAAGTGTATTCATGTATGCTTCTAGATACAATCATAACTTATTTATGTGATTATTTGTGAAGCATCTGTTGATAAACTGTGGCTTTCTCATTTATGTGATTTATGAATTGATGTCAGGCTTGCCCCTGTCAAGCTTTTGTATGCTTAAGACAAGCATCGATGATCATATAATCACCAGTACTTGATGACTTGCTGCTAGCCTATGGCTTGTGTTTTACTGATGTTGTGACTGGACCTGTGTGGCACTCTAGCCTGTGCTGGTGCATGCTCTTACTTACCCCAGCACCTGTTGTTGCTTGCAGTGATCATCTAGATCATTAGCAAGTGCTCATGTACTTGATTTCTTGTGTATTTCAATTATCTATCTAGTTTGGCTTGATCACATGGATAATTGATGTGAACTGCTCTGCAGTTATGATCATTTCATTAAGTTTGGTAGGGCTAGTTGGATGCCAACACTGGTTGTGTACCCTAGCCCTCCTTTTGAACCCAGCAGGGTGATGATATGCTTTCTGTCTTGTTGGTTTTGGTGGTTGAGGTTGCCTCAACAGCAACTCTTTGTTGTTCAGGAAGCTCCCACACCTGTTGGCTTGAGTTGTATGAATAGTTACTTTCTGGCCTGACCAAATTTGGTTGCCAGAGCTTTTGGTGTTGACAAATACTTGCAGTAGATCAATATCTACGCATTTCGATGGTTTTCAAATGGGCTAGTGTAGATTGGTTATGCTTGGGTAAGTTTCGGGATGGTTTTCTTTCTGTTTCCATCCGGAAGATGCTACCACTATCTTGGTTGGCATAACCATGGTCATGGGCTTGATTGATCCTGGGCTTTGCCATTTATACCGAGTTACACTTGGTCTATGACCAAGTGATGATCAAAATAGGGTTATCCCACCCTTTTGTGTGCTTGTGCTCATGCCTGTGCAATCTATGAACAAAACCATCTGGTTTGTTCATGATGGTGTGTATACCTCACTCCAGCTCCTAGAATGAGTTGTTGGTGTAGAGGATTGCTTCTGGTGGTTCTGGTTTGCCTCCCCTTCTCCTCCTTGCAAGCTTGTGAGTCTTGGTTTGGTTCAGTGGTGATCTTGGACAGGTTGAACAGCTCTGGTTGTTCTTCCTGTTCTTGCTGTTCTTGGTGTTCTTACTCTTTGGAGATGCTGCCGATGAGCTGCTAGGGTTTCTGGCTGTGAAAAGGTTTTATATGAACCTTTGTTGGCTCCTCTGGTCGACAGCTTGGCCTGGCACCAATTTGATGACTCCTCAGGCTTGTGTGTGGTGTTGAGCATGCACAAGGCCTGGTGAGCTGCTAGGCTGTGTGTGTGTACCAGTACTTGGTATCTGCTTGGTCCTTGGCTCGTGAGTTGATCGGCTCGGCGAGCTGATCCATATCTCGCTCAATTTTCCATGATTCTACTAACCTGCCAAGTGGTTTTACCACTTGGCATAATCTCTATTTGTTGTGTTTGTGTGCAGGGCTTTGGAATGATCAAGATGAAGATCAACTCATCTCATAGAATTTAAGATAGATTATCTACTTTGTAATTTTCTTTCTTTTTATTTTTATTTTTGCAATACCTGTAATAGTTGTAATATTCTTTTCTTTTATTTCTGGATATTGTAAATGACAATGTAAAGTGTGTGATGATCAATAAAGCTCAAGGTTTTCTCTATTGAGCTTTATTTATTATGTGTAATATTTATAATGTGTATTTTTATTCTTTACTTAATGAATTTCCTTATAATTAAATTATGAGGTATTTGTTTAATGTTTGAATTTGAAATTCAACCATGCAACTTAATTTTGAATCCAATCATGCAACTTAAGTTTGATGCCATCTCACCCCTCTCTTCTCAAAACCCTAAACTAGTTAGGTGAGATGCAAGTTTGTCGCACTCTCGAAACCCTAACCCTGTAAGGTGTCGAGAGAGAAACTTGTCCCCCTTCGATGCATTTTTTGTTTAAAAGCGCGAAATTTCCCCAGAATTTGCAATGCCATGCACATCCCTTTCTCAAATCTACCCCTCGATCTTCTCTAAACCTGGGACATTACAGCCTTTCCCCCTTAAAGAAAACTTCGTCCCGAAGTTGTGGTTGTAATACCTGAACAGTTTGGGGTATGTTTTCCTCAGGTCTTCTTCCTTTTCCCAGGTGGCTTCACTCTCGGGGTGATGCTTCCATTGTATCTTGCAGTACTTTATGGCTCTATTCCTGAGTTGTTTCCAGTTCTCCTCGAGAATCTTGGTTGGTTTCTCGATGTTGGTCAAATCTGGTTGTAACTCGAGCTCATCATGTGATACTGGCTCATCTGGGGTCTTTAAGCATTTCCTGAGTTGCGACACATGGAATACATTGTGAACTTGAGCTAGCCTTCCCGGTAGATCCAATTCAAAGGCTAAACCTCGGTTCTGACTCAGTATCTTGAAAGGTCCTATATATCTAGGGCTCAACTTCCCCTTTACTCCAAATCTCTGGAGACCTTTCATCGGGCTTACCTTAAGATATACCATGTCTCCAACTTGTGGCTCCCAAGTCCTTCTCTTCTGGTCTGCATAGCTCTTCTGTCGGCTTTGGGCTATCTTCAGTCTATCTCTTATAATGTCAATGATGTGTTGCTTTTCCTTGACATAATCAGGGTTGAACTCCTTGCTTGATCCCGTTTCATACCAACATATCGGTGATCTACACTTTCTTCCGTATAGAGCTTCGAATGGTGCCATCTTGATACTACTTTGGTAGCTATTATTGTATGAAAATTCTGCTAGTGGCAAGTGTTCCTCCCATGATCCTCCGAAGTCTAGGGCACAAGCCCTAAGCATATCCTCTAGGATCTGGTTAGTTCTCTCGGTTTGTCCACCTGTCTGAGGATGATAGGCGGTACTATAATCTAGCTTGGATCCTAAAGCTTCATGTAGTTGCTTCCAAAATGCTGATGTGAACACGGATCCTCGATCTGACACTATCTTCTTGGGCACTCCATGTTTACTCACGATCTCTTTGATGTAAAGATCGATGAGTTTCTCTCCTTTGTCCTGCTGGTTTACTGCTAAGAAATGTGCACTTTTCATCAATCGGTCCACGATTACCCATATCATGTCCTTCTTTTTATTAGTCATGGGTAGTCCGGTGATGAAATCCATTCCTATCTCCTCCCATTTCCATTCTGGGATTGGTAAAGGTTGTAACTTCCCTGCTGGACTTTGATGTTCAGCTTTCACTCTTTGGCATGTATGGCATTCTGCCACATATTGTGCTATTTCCCTCTTCATGTTATTCCACCAGAATAATTCCTTGAGATCCATGTACATCTTTGTACTACCAGGATGTATAGAGTAAGGTGTTTGATGTGCTTCCCTGAGTATAACCTCCTTGATCTCATCTATGTCCGGAACGCAAATCCTTTTCTGGAACCACAATGATCCCATTTCTCCTTGGTGAAATTCTGATGGTCTTCCTTCATCAATCCTCCTCATTTCCTCCACGATAAATGGATCATCCAATTGACCCATGATTATCTCATTCTTTAGGTTGACATTCATTTCATCGGCTACTTGTAAAGCCGATAGTCCTTCGTGAGCTTCTTTCTCCCAAAGTTGTATTTGGGCTTGGCTTATTTCCTTCTTCAACTCTGGTGATATTTCTGGTTCTATTCCTCCAGTACTCTTCCTACTCAGGGCATCTGCTACTACATTAGCCTTTCCTGGAGTATAATTGATGGTCAAATCATAGTCTTTGATCAATTCAAGCCATCTTTTCTGCCTCATATTGAGTTCCTTCTGAGTGAAGAAGTACTTGAGACTCTTATGATCCGTATAGAGCTCACACTTGGCTCCATAGAGAAAATGTCTCCAAGTTTTAAGTGCAAAAACAACTGCTGCCAACTCTAAATCATGAGTTGGATAGTTTACTTCATGGGGTCTGAGTTGCCTTGACCCATATGATATTACTTTCCGATCTTGCATGAGCACACATCCCAATCCATGTTTGGATGCGTCGCAGTACACGGTGTAATCCTTGCCATCTTCCGGAACTGCTAACACCGGTGATGTGGTAAGTTTCTCTTTCAGAGTCTGAAAACTCTTCTCACACTCATCAGACCACACGAATGGTGTGTTCTTCCTTAGCAACTTGGTCCTTGGTCCTGCTATCTTGGAGAACCCTTCAATGAATCTCCAATAGTATCCTGCCATTCCCAAGAATCCTCGGATTTCCTTGACGTTCTTGGGTGCTTCCCAGTCCAAAACTGAGGCTACCTTACTAGGGTTTACTGCTATCCCATCCTTGCTAATGACATGACCAAGAAATTCTACTTGGTCTAGCCAAAATTCACACTTACTGAACTTGGCATAGAGTTGATGTTCCCTTAGTGTTTGCAACACTATCCTAAGATGTTCAGCATGTTCAGCTTTATCTTTGGAATATATCAAGATATCATCGATGAATACGATGACAAACTTGTCAAGACATGGCATGAAGATCTTATTCATGAGATTCAAGAATATTGCGGGGGCATTGGTTAGTCCAAAAGGTACTACGAGATACTCATGATGTCCGTACCTCGAGACAAAGGCTGTTTTCGGAACGTCTTCCTTCTTGATCTTTATCTGGTGATAACCGGATCTTAGATCAATCTTGGAAAAGACTCCCGCGCCTCTGACTTGATCAAAAAGATCTTGGATTCTAGGAAGTGGGTACTTGTTCTTGATAGTAACATTATTCAAGTTCCTGTAGTCTCCACACATTCGTCGACCTCCATCTCGTTTATCCACGAAGATCACAGGTGATCCCCATGGTGAAATACTCTCCTGTATGAATCCTTTCTGTTCCAGGTCATCCAATTGTTCTTTGAGTTCTCTCAACTCCTTAGGCCCCATCTTGTATGGTGCTTTAGCAATGGGAGCTGTTCCTGGAATTAGGTCGATAGTAAATTCTATCTCCCTATCTGGTGGCATTCCAGGTAATTCCTTAGGAAATACATCTTGGAATTCGTTGACAACTGGAATGTCCTCGAGTTTCACCTCCTTCATACTATTCAACTTCAACTCAACTTCAATCTGAGTATGCTTATCTCCTTGGTATATGATTCTATCTCCACCTGGGCTTTTCAAAGACACTGTCTTATGGGTACAGTCTATTAGTGCTCCGTTTTCTTCTAACCAGTTCATACCAAGAATGACATCAATGTCCTTCATCGGTAAAATGAACAGGTCTGCGTCAAACACACACTTATTGATCATAATGACTTGTCCAGGTTTGGTATGGGTTACTAATATCGTTCCCCCCGCAGAAAGTATGGTTAAAGGTTCATCTAACTTAGTGCATCTAATCCCATGTTTGATGATGAATTGCTGGGAAATGAATGATGTTGTTGCACCAGTATCAAAAAGTACTTTGCCAGGATGAGTGAGTATCTGAAGCGTACCTATCACTGCTTGATCGGAGTTCACCACCTCCTCCAAGCTGGTGTAGTTCAACTTGCCGAAGGGTTTCTTGTTCTTCCAACCCCCTCCGGTGTTTCCTCCTCGGCTTCCTCCTCCTCCTGACTGACCTCCTCCGGTATTTCTCTTGGGGCAGTCTTTCAGCATATGCCCCTCCTGACGACACCCAAAGCATATAATTCTGGGCTTCTTGCAATCTTTAGCAACATGTCCCTTAAATCCACAGTTATGGCAAATGATCTGGTTTGCTGCTTGGAACCCTTGATTCCTCCTGTTGTTGTTGTTGTTGTTGTTGTTGTTGTTGTTGTACCTTGGTTTGAAACTCAAACCAGTACTAGGCTTGTTGATGACATACCTCTTAGGCTCATATTTGGCCTTCTTCCTCTTCTCCTACTGTAGTTGCTTGAAGTCATCTTCTAGGGTGATGGCTGCATCCACCAACTCCTGGAACTCGATCGCTCTCATCATTCAGAGCTGCACTTTAAACTGGGGACTTAATCCCCCTAAGAACCTCTTCTTCTTTTTGTCCTCGGTATTAACCTCCTCAACGGCATACCGAGACAACTTCGAGAATTCCCTGACATAAGTCAGAATAGAATTGTCTTTCTGCTCGAGACTCTCAAATTCTCGACGCTTCAGCTCCACTATGCTTTCAGGGACATTGGATTCCCTGAACTTCCTCTTAAACTCCTCCCAAGTGAATACCTTCCCAGCCGGATAAACGGCTACTATGTTATCCCACCATGATGCGGCTGGTCCACATAGCAAGTGTGTTGCATACCGGACCTTCTCCAGGTCGTTGCATCCAACTGTATTGAGCTTGCGCTCAGTATCCATCAACCAATCTTCCGCGTCCATGGGTTCGGGCGCGTATGCAAAGGAGATTGGTTTTGTGTTCTGGAAGTCTGACAAGGTGACTCCCTGATTCTCGGGCCTCTCCACCCTATTCTGCTGTAGTAGCTCTTGGAAAAACTTATTTTGCTGCTCCAGTGTAATCCTTTGCCTTTCCTCCATCATTTGCATATACTGGAAGAAATTCTGCTGCGTCATCGGTGGTGGTGGTGGTGGAAACTGATTCCTGGCTGCTTCATCAGCCTCAGCCTTCTGTCTGGCCTCACGCTCGAGGCGCTGCTCTTCACTCTCCTCACTCTGCGCTCCCGACATATCCCCCTAGTTCTGCAACACAAAGTGGTACTCATAATTACTCCATGCGCAAGTTTTCTGAGCTCAACTTTGTGCACAGAACTAGTCACACAATGGAAATCAAGAAGCAAATGCAAATCATACAAAACATATACCCTGTATATACATACATAAGTGGTCTTATTAGAATACTCAGTAGCGATGTGAGTATGCAAACTCACTTATTAAAGTATATGTACAAATTTATACAAATATTACACACTACAATACATGTGGTACAACTGTATTGTAGTCTCGCCTCCCATGGTGGTCTCTAGTCGTGCTTCACTCCCGGTACATCCCAGGCTTCCATCCGGTCGAACGTGCAATCTTCCTGACAGAATTTGGAACATAGGGTCTTCCCGTAGGCTTGTAGTCGGAATCGGATGATGATCCGAGGGAAAAGTCTGTGTTCATGAACTGATCATTCAGTGCATCATAATCCACCCATCGGGTGTACTCCCCGGTGACTCCGCCAAAGGTATCTCCACCTTCAGTATCAGACTCAATCAGCATCGGATACCCCACAATATCTCCTCTATTATACTGATTGTTCTGAAACTGGGTTGTGGCATCATCATTCATCTCAGGATTATACCTAACCGAATCACTATGGTTTCCAGTATCTGATCCCCAACGCCAACCTGTTGAGTTTTCTATAGGAGTCACGGAACGTTGATGGTTTCCTGATTCCTCACCACCTTCATATCCTCCATAGGAGTTACTAGGAAAGTACCTAGGTGTAATAGGTGTGGTTTGCTGTTCTGGATGGTCAATACTAATGTAATCACCAGCTGAGTAAACTGGTGTGTGAACCACTCCCTCCATGGGTTCCTTTCCTTTTGTCTCCTCCTTGGGCTCAGTGAATTCTTCCAACATTGTGTCAATCGCTCCCGACAAATGTCGGTTCAACTGAAAGAACAATGTCAGTAGGTTACGACTATTGTCCATGTACTTGGCGGCTTCCGCTGGCTTGCGTTTAGCATACTTAAAGTGGTTGAGCATAGGATCATCTTCCTCCTCCATATGAGGAATATGAGAAAATTCGGATCCAATAAGCTCTTTCGTCTTATGTTCCCGAATATCGGTGATGGCTCTCATTATGGCAATGTGGTAGGCTGTTTGGATCGTTCTAGCCTCACCAGCTGGCATCACTACACTCATTCCTAGGGATTCTGGAAGTCTTAATCCTACCCTACACTTTGCTAACACTGTACCGTCGTAGTACATGTATTTCGTTACTTTAATTTGGGGATCGCACCCAAATTCAAGCAACATAGCGCGAAGAATATCCGCGAGTCCTCCATCATATTCACTCAGGTTTGATTCCATCACGTTCACGTTACGTCCCGAACGTGAACTTGCCATAGTTGGCTGTAGAAAAGAAAGAATATAAGATTAGTAATAATACATCATAATAGAGATAATAAAGAATTATCGCACTAAAAGATATGATTGTTTTATTCTCACATATACACCATATTTTTAGAGAATTCTTTACTAATCCTATTTGACTCCTAACGTTTCCGTCCCATTTACTAGGTTCCAACCTAAGGTCAAAGCTTTTGCTCTGATACCAACTGTGGTGACCCTGCATACCACTGCATGTTGTAGTATGCCAGTTGTTGATATAATATTCGCGAAGTACCAATCAGCAAATATTACATCTCTCAGAGTAGTACAACAGAACATAGCAAGTCCATATCTCATTCATACATTATTACAAACCAGAGGTACATATCATCCTGGAGCTCCTAGTCTACACCAGTTGAAGGTGTAGACTACCTGATAGTCTACGGAACCGGGGAGGGTTCCGGAGGAGAACAATCTTAGACCTATTAGAAGTAATAGTAGTACCCGAGCAGTCCGAACACCTCCAGAGAGGTCTGGTTCTTCGTAGCCGATGATGTCGGCTCCTTCAGGGTTGTCGTTGTCCTCCTCCAGATGGTTCAGACAGTCTAAGCAGGGGATTTAAGAGTGGTATGAGTACGAGCGTACTCAACAAGTTCATATTAGGAAAGAGGTGTTTGATGCATTATCTACGATACCAGACCAGCAAGTCTGATACCATGCAGGTTTTAATAACCATTTCTTCAAAAGGTTGTTTTTATTCAGAAGAACTATGTCCGTCAGCCTTCACCGGTTGACTAGAACTTCATGGAGTTCCTTTCCGGCAGCGTTCGCAGTTCCAAATCCCGGAACAAGGAGTGACTGGTCACAATTCGTTACACTCTGCAGAGGTGTGTTTCTTTACCCATAAGAGATCTTAACCTTGGTGCCAACCGGGCATCTTTCCCGTCCACACTTCCTGTGGTGTGAGGCCCGGTATAAGGTCCTAGCCGTTCATATTCCTCCGCTACCTCGCACACCCACCCTTTGTTGCATACCCCGACCCTGGGTCCTCGTCGGTCCTCTTACACCAATTAAGGATGGACCCCGACCACGACAACAGTTTGGGACTCGTTAACCAAACTCCTTCGCCGGTAGCTGCAACCCATCATAGACCACTTACCGTGGGGAATTAGAATGGGATTCCCACCCCACCGCTTGCCCAACCTGGGTCAAGTGTCTACGGTAAGCGCATCCATTGATGTACGAGAGGTGGAAATACAATTGGCTACTCCGTCCCACTCCAGATCTTATGGTGAACACGAGTTTTACGGCACAAGAATCACTGAACGACATTTGTTGTTTAATCCTAGATGGATATAAACCCTCGCAATGGAACCTCCACCATATCAACACAATCCATGGTTCCATTGCCCACCACATAGTCATATTCATAGTTATGAAAATAGTGGTTTTGCTTTTTATGCAATAGTGATAAACATAGTACTTTGCAAGTAATTTGGTAAAAAATACTCAAATGACATGAGCAAGCGATGAACTTGCCTGAACACTGCAAAGTGTTGCAGTTGGATGGTGTGGACTGACTCTTGTCCTCTGCTGCTAAAAAATAGCATCATTGTCCGATAAGGGCAATGGTTAAAGAAGCAATTATGCATGATTCAGCTTTTAGGGTTGTTCCCCCCCTTTCCGGTGCTTTATTATTTTATGTGGAAGGTTAATACTAAGAACAATTTAGGGATACTCTGTTTAGGGTAAAATACAGCCTTGAAATGTTGTCAAGGTGTTTTTATAGTCCAAAGGCATTAATGGACTTATTTTATGTGTGATTTAAATGATTATTTAAATATCAAATTAAAACTTATTCTTAGTTGTCTTCAAAAATTCCCTTTGATATTTTATTCAGGTAGAGAATTTTATGCTGATCAATTTTCATATTTTTAATTATTTTTTAAAGTTATTTAAATATTTATTGTGATTTTCCAAAGTTTCTGTAATTTAATTGAATTGTGAAATGGCAAAAATGCCCCTGGGCCCACCTGTCGGTGCAACCCAGTGGGTTAGGTCGAACCGACCGGCCCGGTCCGGCTCGACCAGCCCCACTCTTCTCTCTCTCACTTGCTCGCGTGTCCGAACCCTAGCTCCACGCGCTCCCGCGGCGCCCGCGTCGCCGCCACCTTCTTCGGATTGTTTCGGCCAACTCCGGCCGTCTCCGCCGGCGAGATCTGGCGCATCTGAACCGCCGTTCAACGGTGCTTCAGATCCACCGCGGCGATTTGTGCTGCGCCGCCTGCTCGTCGCGCCCCCTTCGCCTCTGATAGCCAGGCGTGGATTGCCGTGGCGATCTCGTCGCCGCCGACGCTCTTGGCGCCGTGGCGCCGCCATGGTGTTGCAGGCGTTGCGGCAAGGTGATGCCTGGCTAGGCTTGGCCTAGCGCCGCCGTTCGCCCGGCGTGTGCCGCCGTGCCGCCATGGCCGTGCTTCTCCCACTCCGCCTGTAAGTGCTCCCCTCCTTCTTCTCTCTCTACTCCACCTTATCATCTAGCTCTGGTTACTGGTCTGCTTCCCCTCATGGAGATGCTGGCCCTGCCGATGGGCGCTGCGCCATGCTCGCCCAGGTGCTGTCTTGATGCGCTGGCTGCTGCTGCCTACAAGCGCAATGGCTACAAGCTGTTGTGCTTGTGCTACGGCTGTGTGTGCGCCGCTACGCTCTCTGCTGCTGCCATGAATTTCTAGCTACTGCTGCTTTACTAGTTTTGCTCTATGCACTACTGTGGTATGCTGGACTCCTACTGTGACCCTCCTGTGATTGCTCATGAGCATCCAGTGATGCTCATGGCCTACTGGCTGGCTCCTGTGATAGCTACTGCCACTAGGACATCCTGTGTATGCATATCCTTGGCCCTGACTTGATCATGATGCATGGTCCTTATATTATGCATGTGCCAGTGCCTCTGTGTGATGCTTATTCTTGCCAATTGCTCAAGTGTATTCATGTATGCTTCTAGATACAATCATAACTTATTTATGTGATTATTTGTGAAGCATCTGTTGATAAACTGTGGCTTTCTCATTTATGTGATTTATGAATTGATGTCAGGCTTGCCCCTGTCAAGCTTTTGTATGCTAAGACAAGCACTGATGATCATATAATCACCAGTACTTGATGACTTGCTGCTAGCCTATGGCTTGTGTTTTACTGATGCTGTGACTGGACCTGTGTGGCACTCTAGCCTGTGCTGGTGCATGCTCTTACTTACCCCAGCACCTGCTGTTGCTTGCAGTGATCATCTAGATCATTAGCAAGTGTCTGTACCACAGATTTTTTGTGTATTTCAATTATCTATCTAGTTTGGCTTGATCACATGGATAATTAATGTGAACTGCTCTGCAGTTATGATCATTTCATTGAGTTTGGTAGGGCTAGTTGGATGCCAACACTGGTTGTGTACCCTAGCCCTCCTTTTGAACCCAGCAGGGTGATGATATGCTTTCTGTCTTGTTGGTTTTGGTGGTTGAGGTTGCCTCAACAGCAACTCTTTGCTGTTCAGGAAGCTCCCACAACTGTTGGCTTGAGTTGTATGAACAGTTACTTTCTGGCCTGACCAAATTTGGTTGCCAGAGCTTTTGGTGTTGACAAATACTTGCAGTAGATCAATATCTCTGCATTTCTGATGGTTTTCAAATGGGCTAGTGTAGACTGGTTATGCTTGGGTAAGTTTCTGGGATGGTTTTCTTTCCTGTTTCCATCTGGAAGATGCTACCACTATACTGGTTGGCATAACCATGGTCATGGGCTTGATTGATCCCTGGGCTTTGCCATTTATACCAGGTTACACTTGGTCTATGACCAAGTGATGATCAAAATAGGGTTATCCCACCCTTTTGTGTGCTTGTGCTCATGCCTGTGCAATCTATGAACAAAACCATCTGGTTTGTTCATGATGGTGTGTATACCTCACTCCAGCTCCTAGAATGAGTTGTTGGTGTAGAGGATTGCTTCTGGTGGTTCTGGTTTGCCTCCCCTTCTCCTCCTTGCAAGCTTGTGAGTCTTGGTTTGGTTCAGTGGTGATCTTGGACAGGTTGAACAGCTCTGGTTGTTCTTCCTGTTCTTCTTGTTCTTGGTGTTCTTACTCTTTGGAGATGCTTGCCGATGAGCTGCTAGGGTTTCTGGCTGTGAAAAGGTTTTATATGAACCTTTGTTGGCTCCTCTGGTCGACAGCTTGGCCTGGCACCAATTTGATGACTCCTCAGGCTTGTGTGTGGTGTTGAGCATGCACAAGGCCTGGTGAGCTGCTAGGCTGTGTGTGTGTACCAGTACTTGGTATCTGGCTTGGTCCTTGGCTGTGAGTTGATCAGCTCGGCAGAGCTGATCCATATCTGCTCAATTTCCATGATTCTACTAACCTGCCAAGTGGTTTTACCACTTGGCATAATCTCTATTTGTTGTGTTTGTGTGCAGGGCTTTGGAATGATCAAGATGAAGATCAACTCATCTCATAGAATTTAAGATAGATTATCTACTTTGTAATTTTATTTCTTTTTATTTTTATTTTTGCAATACCTGTAATAGTTGTAATATTCTTTCTTTTATTTCTGGATATTGTAAATGACAATGTAAAGTGTGTGATGATCAATAAAGCTCAAGTTTTTCTCTATTGAGCTTTATTTATTATGTGTAATATTTATAATGTGTATTTTTATTATTTACTTAATGAATTTCCTTATAATTAAATTATGAGATATTTGTTTAATGTTTTAATTTGAAATTCAACCATGCAACTTAATTTTGAATCCAATCATGCAACTTAAGTTTGATGCCATCTCACCCCTCTCTTCTCAAAACCCTAAACTAGTTAGGTGAGATGCAAGTTTGTCGCACTCTCGAAACCCTAACCCTGTAAGGTGTCGAGAGAGAAACTTGTCCCCCTTCGTTGCATTTTTTGTTTAAAAGCGCGAAATTTCCCCAGAATTTGCAATGCCATGCACATCCCTTTCTCAAATCTACCCCTCGATCGTCTCTAAACCTGGGACATTACATCTGCTTCCTGCTTTGCGTCAGCTATGAACTTCGCGTCCATGGCCACGTCGATGACGTTGTCTGCGCTATCTTTTCTTTCGGCGTCGAAGCTGCCAGTCCGGGGAGGTGGAGGCGGAGTTGCCTAGCCGCCGCCAGCGCTGCCCATCATGGCAAAGGTGGAGGAGAGGTGTGAGGCGCTGCTACGGTGAAGGTTGTGGCGGCTAGGGTTTGTGTGGAGGAGATGATGAGGCAGCCGAGCACGCGCCCCTCTTTATATACGCCGGAGGCAACCAAGGGGCGCGACACACGTGGCATCGTCACTAACTTCATTGGCAGAGGTGGGTGGTGGCTGCTCGGCAGGCGAGGCATCGCCATTAACGTGGCGCAGACTGCAGAAGCGATGCCTCGTCGCTAGTACTGGCCCGCCTGAGAAGACGCATCAACATAGGTCGCTGCCAGGCGGGCCGGTGGGAGAAGCGAGCGGTCACGTGGCGTGACCGCACAGCGTCCGCGCGGACGCATCAGATGCGCATATTTGGATCATGTTTGCGTCTCCGCGGACAGCCCGGTCACTATATGTCGGGCCACTGGGCATGGGTGCAGACGCATTTTTTGACTGGGCGCTCGCAAACGGACGTGAAGCCCCGTTGGAGATGCCCTTAGCAGGAATACTTGAGCATCTTCGGGTCAGCCTTAGGAGCTACTGTCAGGATTGTTGTCGCGTTGGGTTGCACACGTGGGGAAGGAGAGGGTGACACCACAAAATACACGCCGTAGATCCCCTCGCCGCCTCAACTCCCTCCTCTCGCTCTTGCTCTTTCACTCTCACCCCAAACTGTAACATCGCATATCAGCGGTTGCAGTATCATCGATGGATCGCGCTTCGCCGCGATGAGGAAGAGCGAGAGGGGATGTCGAGAGGAAGGGGACATCGACCTCGACCGTGACAATCATCTGCATCGATGCCCACATTTGCAACGCGACTTCGACCTCGAGCAAGACCGGTCGGCTTCAATGGCGGTAAGCACAACTTTCTTCTTCTTTGATGCTCCTTTTTCGTGGATCTGGACGAACACGCATAGTGCGAGAGATTCCAATGGCATGCACACAAGATTTTTTAGGGCAACCAATAGAGTAGGTTCGGATTTGCATATTGCTTGCGATTAATCGAGATGTTGGAATGAGTTTTAAGGTTATGAGGAATCCGTTTATGCGGTGCTTCGATATATTTTTATTGCTCACATGCAAGGTTGATTGACGCCAAATAGGTTGTAGATTATGGATGAACTATGAGAACGGGCCGTCGGTCTCTTGGTTAGCTTTGCGTGAGCGCAAGCTGCCGGCCAGCGTTCGAGTCCTGGGACTCTCGCTGTGCACTCACGGAGTTTTCTTCTATAAAAAAAGTCAACGAGTGCTAGTGCCTGGGTTTGTCTCATTTTTCTTTTATTATGGATGAACTGCATTTACTGTAGAGGGTAACCGATAGGAGGCAGGGTCTTTTACATGCCTATTCGGTGGCTACTACATGTTTACTCATCCTTTTACTTGCCCATATGCTTTTATATGTTCATTCGGATGCCGATGATTATAAGATGGTGCTATGTTAGTAGCAGTGGGATGATCATCATCTACCAAGTGCTTTGAACAGTTAAACCATGTCTCTCCTCTTCCTATCCAGTTTAGCAATCCTGGAAATGCTACTAACTTCGCATTTGTCTATATATTGATGTAAATTTTCACCATTCAATTGCCAATATTGGCCCGGTGCACTGGGCACCACTATGATTGATTATGATTTATAGGGGTTGAAGGCTTGTACGGAGTACATGAAATCAGAGTTGCAATTTCTACTCTATTCCTATATTGATGCGTACGGTACGGGTGGTTTTGGGATAAATGTTGCATTGCCGAATGCCTCAGAGTACAACATTGGCCGGTCGACCACCAAGCCGCCTTCCATACACAGCATCGAGGTCGATTACAACGTACAAACGTGATTGCACAGCCCTGTACACGTATGTTACAACGAGAGTCGCGATGAAACCCTATGATTTTCTTTTGCTTTTCACACTAAAACTCGCCAGCTGTTCCTTAAGAAAAAAAAAGGGTAAGCCGATCAGATAGACACACGTAAACAAGTTAAAAACACCCACCCACTACTTAATTAATACAAGCAGGGCCAATAAGCTCAGTTCAGGCAGCAGCGCTGTCACTGGCACTGACAGCGTTACCCTGGTTCTCATCAGCTGCCTCGTCGACGGCCATATTGTCTGCAGGATCTCTCTCCCGCTCCACCAACGTGAGCTGCCCCTCATCGGAGGGTCGCTCTTCGCTCTCCATTGGAGCAGGTTGAGGAAGAATCAGACCCGTGCCAGAGTTCCCTTGCTCCACTGCCAGGCTCACGAGGCCGTTCTGCTTCATGTAGCTCTCGAGGGGGCGGTTTGCGACCTCGAGAAGGCTGACCATACTCACCCGAGGCTGTCCACCATGCTGCTCCTCGCCTCGATTGCCGGGATGGAAGTTGAGGTCTATGTGACTCTTGTTCGTGTCAACCTTGTCGAACATGATCACATCGCCATCTCGTGTGGTGTCCACCGTCTGGGGGGACCGTGACAGGTTACTTCCCTCAGGGTCGTCTCTGCCCATCCAAGCGATCTTCTTGCTCGCCTCTGCTTCCTCTCTTTCAGACTGCCGTTGCTTCTTCCTCATCATCAGTGTCTTGAAACGGCGCCTGACGGTCATGCAGACGTTGCAAGTGCACGACGGGTTGTGCTTTGGGCCCTTGCCGCTAGGTGGCTGGATGCACACTATGCAAGTGCAGCCAGGGCGGTGCCGGGGGTGCTTGGTAGTCGTTGCAACCGAAGCAGCACCTTGGTTCCCGACCTCTCCAAAGACTGCAGCAGTGGCCAAGGCGTCAAGGCTTGATGGATCCATTTCAGAGATGTTCTGCTTCAGAAAAATACTGCTCTTCCGCCTCCTGATATCTGCGGCGGTAGTCAGCTTTTTGAATTATGTTCGCTTACAAAATTGTCAATAGTGATGTCTTAAGCTAAAACTTCCTCTTTCAATTTGTATTTTTCACAAGGTCAAGCTATCCATGTATCCTAGTTTAACACCAGTAAATCTAAGTAAAGCCTACCTTCGTACTGGTGGAGAATACTTTGCAACTCTTTCTGGGCTAATTCTTCAGGTGCAGAGCAGGAACAGCTGCATATGTGTAGCAAAGATTTAAGTCTAAGCAGCTAAAGCAGAATATGAAATATCGCGATATGGAATCAAATAATATGAAACGGTAGCAAAGAGAATCACAAACTAACTTATATGACTACATGTGCTATAACTGAAGAAAAATACGATGATCATAGAACTAATATATAGTTTGAAGAATAAAAGGATTCATATGTTTTGACAGTATTACATTAGAAGCCCCATATGACTCCTGAGACTGAACATTATTAAATAACTGATGCAACTAAGTTATTCATAGACGTTATCAAGATATCATATACAAGAGAATGAAAAGGCTCATATCTTTTCAAATAGGTAAGGCAAACAAATCCTTAATCAAGTAGTCAGTCAGATAATAAAATAAAGTTTGTTTAACTAGCGAAAAGTCTTGATCGAGTAAGGTCGTGGTTCAGCAAAAACCAGAATTTGTTAAAAACTTAAAACCTAGCTTTCAGTATGCAATTCATCATTTCACAGCATATACTGGTCATCATAATCGACAGATCCATCCTTTCTCAGATAAAAAACTGATACTGATTTAGTCACAGGTGTGAAATAGTATACCTTTTTGAATCCCATGTGTTGTCAGTACATGTCCACTTGGAGGCGACAATAACATTAAGAGGCAACCGGCGCCATTTTGAGCAATCATCACACTGAATCCATTGATCTTGTTCCCTAAATAAACATAATCAGGTATTTGCCAAAATTGGTACAGCTCATACTAAGAACATTTGGGTGTCCACTATGCAAGGACAAACAATGATAATGACATGTTGAAGACTAAAGTCTGGTGAGATTTTTATTCAATGACTTTCTTACCCTGTAGAACGTACTGTGAAAATTGATCTCTTTGCAAAGACAGGAGGCTCCTGCATATATGTAGTTAAGTTAGAATTCTTTTAACATTCAAGTACATTGCTGAGAATAAACAGTTGTCCTTTTGTGCTTCCAATAAGGGGTTCCCTGAAGTGCTCAAACGGGAAGAACGAATGGTAGCAAGCTTACATCATATTCTTCAAATTCATAGTCCTCGATCATCACAACTGTTGGTTTTGCAGATGGAGCAGGACGTAACAACTCCTGAGCCTCTTCCCAGGAAAGCTTCAGTTCTAATGCATCTTCGGCATCAATTAAAAGCCTCCTGCTTTTAGAACCAATATTGCGGCTTCTTTTTTGTAAGAACTGCAAAGACCCCTCATCTGGCCTGCCGCCAAATCTATCCGTCTTAAGCCAACTAGCATCTCCGTCAACTGAGTTAGCATGATGATCAAATAGAGAGCTTGGCTGGAGATCTGCAGCTCCCTTCATTGACTGAAGAAATCCTGAATAGCCATTTACTATTGATAGATTCTCGTTGGTACTAGAAAATAATGTATCACCGAGAAGGGAACCAGTTGCAATAGCTGAAATCTGTGAGTCCTGTGTAGGAGTAACATAAACACACTGAAGTAAGGCTGGAGGACACAGATAAGGGAATAAGTAAACCATAACAAACATTTGCAGGAACAATGGATTTGCAGCAAGATTGCTTTTTAAATTTTAACTTACTGGCAAATTGACAGTGTTTGTGGCCTTCCGGAAGCCCATAACAAGTTTCCCTCCTGGTTCTATCCGACTGAAAGTCACTGTATACAAAGAATACCATTACATATAAGCAGCTTCACAGTAAAATCACATACGCAAGATATTTCTATGTAGTATATTTAACATTGTATGTAGCAAGGAAACTATGTAGAAAATGAAAAATGTGACTTAATCATGTAAGATCAGACAATGGACAAAACAATCAAGTCACAGATCCCACTTGCACTTGTTTAGTCCAAAATAGTGGCAATGCATATATTTAGAAAGCAGGAGGTTTTTAAGGGGATTCATGAATTGTTTTCTTACCAAAGTACAGTTTTACTGCTTTGAGTGTTTTCCTAGTATGAATGCAACGGTAAACTTAAGTATTCAATAGAATAAAATCCACATAGGTTTTCTTAAATTTGCGGGATTCTAGAAATACAGGAAGACGAAAAACATAGTAATTGTATGCAATGGCATGCTGAATCCTAAAAATAGGGGCGCACCCAATGCTGAAAGCTCCCACACATTGTGGGGTCTGGGGAAGGGGATTTCTAGGCAGCCAGTCCCTTGCTTTTTATTGTGCAAGGAGGCTGATTCGAACCCAGGACCTCCAGGACACAAGTGGATATACTCTACCACTGCGCCAGGCCATGCTGAATCCTATGTGACATAAATTCTTTGGTCGCACCACAAGAAAGGATAGGATTTTTTTTAACAGCTAAGTGTTTGTAATAGCTGTTAGAGACAAAAGAACATTCCCATGAAGTTGGACCTTAATGAAAATTAATCCCACGGGACAATGCATGCAACGTAGTTCATAGGCAAAATTGCTAAGGTTTTGAATCCAACATAACAACAAGCTTTACAGAACAATATTACTGAGGAATAGAATCTTCCAAAATTTGTATGGATCAATGAGACTCTTATGTAAAATCAAGCTTAAACCATGAAAGAAGTCATGAATATGATGCAATAGAGCAAGTGCTTAGAATCATATCCAAGAAGTTACAATTCACCTGTATCACCAGCTTGTAATTGTAAGGACTGTATGCATGGTGTAACACCCTCCAACACATACATTCTGCTGTTATTATTTGGCCAGAATCTGAACTGAAAATGCCATTCTTTGCCTTTTGCATCTTGAATTGTCAAGGGACGACCTTCCGGCTGAGAGATCGGGGGGAAATATGCCTGCATAGAGTATCTCAGCAACTCAGGATGACAGGATAAGTAAATAAATTCTTATATATTCCATCATCCCACAGTTTTGTGAATGGTACTATCGAAGCAAAATAGCGTAGCCATGAAACGGGTTTTTTAGACATGAGTATGAATGACCTCATTAGGAGCCTAAGAATACAAGTATCATCAAAATATTACGACCATAGTAATGAGCATATTGGATTATAGGTAGAATGGCAAGGGTCAAGGGACTAAATTCTAGGTATTGGATTGATTGACCATATGTGTTATAGTAATGTGTTAAGATAGGTTTTACACAACGTTTACTTTAGTTTAGAATCAATCTGTTGAACTTAGCCAGCTGGGATTCCCCAAATCGGGGAGCTTCAATGTGCTCCTTTGCATAAAGGTTTTAATTCATAGGGAACATTATATGGCAAAGTTAAATCAGCAAAGTGTGGTGACAGTATACTAAAATTTATGAAGAGGAAACACAAGGCTTGCTAAAGAAAAACATATCACCTCAGCACAGGCTTTTGGAAGAACAAGGCGTCCTATGCGGCCTGCATCACTAGCACTTAAAACCTTCTCAAACAGTGGAATGATGGTTGAATTTGAACTTTAATCAAAATATAGTCAAGGAAGACAACACAATATCCACAACAAAAGGAAAGTATAGTGTATACTACATATTGAAGACATTCCTGTACTACTTGGTCAATTTTGGATCATGTAATTTGCTATCATATGATTTTAATATCAATATTGCCAAGGAGTTTAAGATAAAAATATCAAGGATACTCTCCAGAAATTTGCTGCAGCTCTTGGTCAGTAATTCTTGGCCAATACCGAGGAAGTAACTGATTGCGACCCCTTCCCTCAGCAGGTGGTCTCGCCGCGAAGATGAGGAAAGCCATCTTTCATTGGATCAAAAGCAGCACCTTCGGCCACCCTTGGTGGTCTGCTCAGAAAATGCCGAGCTCTCTGTGCATGCTGAAATGGAGATAATGTAGTGGCAAGTTCTCTTCCTTCAGAAAACGGCGTCGTTGGTGATAGCATAGGTCTTTCCATTGTTGAAGTAGCCTCCATCTTGTTTCCATTATTAGCAATTCCCAAGCTCATGCTGAGACACGCCTCAGAAACTGATTCGCTTGTTGTGCTATCAGCAGCTGGATCTCTATTGTCATCCCTTCGAGTACATTGGGATTGGGGAGACTCTAATGCACTTTGAGGCCTAATTAAGAAAGGCATCCTTCCCATGTCCCCCATAGTGAGGGTTGGTTGCTCCCATTTAATCTGCCTTGCGCCGTTTTCAATTTCTTTTTGCCTCAGAATGTTACTGCTTTGCCCAGGTTCTATGTTTTTTACCATGAATGCGTGATGGCTCTTGGAAATAATAGCAACATCATCATTTCTGGAGTCAAGCATTAGGGTAGGTGCCTCCAACGGTCTACCTGGCAAAAACTCATCGCTCTTACCGAAGAGTCTCTGATTACTTTGAGACAAGAAAAGCTTCGGGGACACTTGACATGGAACCTGCAGAAGCAACAATCAGATTTGGAATAAAAACAAAAGCAGATCATGCGACAGAGATGCTTACAGATTGAGCTCCAGAGTTTTTGATGCAATTCACACATTGAACTCCTCCGCTATCAAGTAGATCAAAGGAATACTTTGAAGCCACACATCCGCAATGGAGATGCTGAAATACCAGAGGCCGTTAGAATCGTAGTCACCGCGCAATTTAGTTGAATATACTTCACAACATGTGCTACCAATATCACCTTCCCACAAAATGAGCAGTCCCTCCAGCCAGACTCCTTTTGGTGGAATATATCGCAGAAGACAAGCTGCTCGTATGCCAACCTAAATACAGAAGAAGTGATACGGTAAGCATCGAGAGTCCAGAAAACTGAACTGCAAAACTGTAATCGAGCAGCAGTAACCTCCTATACCGAGATTAAACATGTTTTCCCAATCATCGGAAACCAACCAACTGCAAGAAACCGTCCAGTGCCACACAACTCCAAAATTTTACAAGCAGCAATTCGGTGCCAATGGTACAACCCAGAGATGTTTGACAGCAGACTTTTAGCAAGCAGAAGTCAGTTCGTGGGCACCAATCCGGTCAACACACACATACGATCAATTTGCACAATTAAACTCTACCACGCAGTCAAGCAAGCTATCTGTTGTATCTCGCCGGTGATACTAACCGCAAGCATCATGGGAGCCACCGAGTCAACTCTACTTTCTGAAAACTGCTACATGCGCAAAGCAACTGTTTCCACTTGGCACAGTTTGCGCACAGATCATATTACATGGGATCGAATATGAAGCCACTGGAAAGTTAGGAGACTTTCGCAACACCAAATTTTTTTACCAAGCAGCAATTCTGAGTCAACCATGTATTCAACAAACAGACTGCTACCAAGGGGAAGACAGTGCCCGTCAGAGAGACCAATCCGGGCGGTCAACATACAGGAAGAATTTCCGCGATTAAGCAGCTGCTCTAAGTAACCGAACGTTGATTAAATCTGAATTCTGTATGATCCCTACTACTAGGCAGTCAAGCAAGCTATGTGTTGTATCTCACCGGTAATAACCGCGGGCATCAGCGGAGCCAACCAAGTTAGTCAACTCTGCTTTCTACAAACTGGTACTAGTACATGTGCAAAGCTACTCCAGTTGGCACAGCAAATAAGAGATTGGCTGGGTTCGAACATCAAGCCACTGTAAAAGGGGTAGCAAGAGGGAACGAAAGTGAAAATAATCTACAATTTGGGCACTGTAAGAAGGAAGGAACAGATAGATTCTTGTGCTCTCCTTGAGAGAAAGGGGTGAGAAGGCATCGAGACGAAGTAATTCATCCAACAAATTGCGAGGCAGCCATCCCACTAGGAACACAAAGAACGGAACCCCACGCACGCACGCGAGGACGGACGCAGAGCAAGCAGCGGGGTTGAGGATGTAGTAGCAGAGTGGGCGGGCGTACCCGCACTTGCCGCAGAGGAGAGCGAAGCCGGCGCCGGATCGCAGCGGCCATCCCTTCCTCCACTCCCCCGCCCCCGCCGCCGGCGCGCCGCACGCGGAGTTCATGCACCTCTTCGGCGTCGCCGCCGTCGCAGCCATGGCCGATGAAGCTGCCCCCACCAAAACAGGAGAACCCAGTCCACCTCACCTCATCAGCCAGCCCCGGGATACGGAGGAAAGCAGGAAGGGGAAGGGGGTGGGGGAGGCGTAGTTTTCCGCTGGATGTGGAGAGAGCAACCGACGCAGGAAGGACGGGCGATCGCTGGCGATTGGTGCATGCGGGCGCGGATGGATGCGCCGCGGGGAAGCCAAGGGAAAACGAGACGAGCCGAGATGTGGGAGGAGGCAGCTACGGGACACTACTCGCTACGGAGTTGGAGTACTACTACTCGATGGGAGAATATTTCCGCTGGATTTGATTTTCTTTTTCTCCGTGAAAATCTCGAAAGCGACGTGAGGAGTTTTTGTTTTTGTGATGGTAAAGCGGGCGTGGCTTTTTGTTCCTGGGCTATGCCGTGCGTGCATGCACGACGACGGACATGCTCTGCTTTTTCTATATTTCCTGCCCCGCTGGCTGGCTCGAGTGTTGGCTGTTGCTCCCCTCCACGATCCACCTTGCTGCTGCGGCTGCAGGCGACGTACTTGCTTGCCGGTACGTTCCTTCAGCGAGTCATGGGCACAAATGCCAATCAGTAATCGGCCGTCAGGCTGTGTTTGGAGCATCTCTAACTAGATCTCGCGAATGGGCAACCAGCAAAAGTTTGTTTGTGACAACCGCGAATTTTGAAACTGTAAATCTAAAACAAAATGAATCGCCGTCGCATTTTGAAACTACTTCATCCATTGTATTTAGGTAATTTACATACTCCGTATAATCGATCCAAAAAGGGAAATTAGATCATATAGTTAGTTCCTAAACCCTAAATATGCTAGCCCGGATACTTCAGCAGGATTGGGGGTGGTCCTGGCATCATCGAAGGCTTGACTCCGAGTCGTCGGACTAGTCGACGATGACGAAGCCGAGGTGCCGCACGATGGGCCTCCTCGATCCGTCTCTCCTCCTCCTCCTCGGTCCCGTCGCGGTGGCAGTTGACGCGCTCCCACTTCGCTTCGATGAGCGTTGCGTCGATGTAAGAGTCAGTAGGAGTTGTCTGAGAGCAATGGGAGCTGCATGCGCCGCGTCGAAGGTGGACTACGTGGGAGACGTCGAATTGCCGCGACATAGGATTTTGGTCGCGACGAGCCTGCTCGGAGATACTAGCTTGGCGTCGAGGGAGGTCTCCGCGGCGCGCCTCTTCGACGAAGAGGCATGGCCGCCACGAGACAAAGTGGAGGGTGACGTTGCGCGGGTTGGTAGGTCAGTGCTCCGCGAGCTTGGATCCGACTATCGGGACTACCGAAATCGGCCGTAATCGAAAATGCCGACCACCAGAAATGGAAGGGGAAGAATGAGAAATGTGATGTGGATTAGCGACCGAAAAACGGAGATACACTTGCTTGCGGGGTGATTTTAAGATTTACGCATCGAGATTTTGCTGGCCGGGCCTCGTTTGGTCGACCAAGTTTATGGCCAAACCCGTAAAAAATGCGGGTGGGCGGGCGCGTTTGCGGTAGCATAACTCTGAGCTGGTACCAGTACGGCTACTTTTGCACTAGCAAGTCGTGCTACTTTTACGCATGCGTGACAGAGTTTTAGTTTATCGCAGATTGTTCTTTGGGAAGAAAACAAAAAGTAGAGGATGAACTGCATGTCTGCATGCGTGTCTGCGCCTCTGTGGGCCAGGCGGGCAACCTCTGAACGCACCGAATTGAATGCGAAGGGAATTGGCGGGGGAGTAAAATACATGGCGGGTCATTGGACTTCTCGACTGGGTTCAGTTTGGTCACCGTATTTTGAAAATACCAATTTACGGTAATCAAATACGTGTTGCCTGCTCATAGACGGTCACTGGTCGGCAGTACAGCGTTGTATTTGAGGACGTGGCAATTTGTGGACCTTATTTGTCAGACTAAGTAGGATTGTAACTGTGCAAATCGTTTTGCAAAAAGCCCCCCGATTTTTTCACATCCACCTCCATCTCAATCTCAGCTAACTACCGCCCCAATCTCCTCGTCGTGGTCTGTGCGTGTTACCGGCGGATGAGCTAGGAGCGCCTCCATATGCAGGTCGCCGGCCACCGCTAGGTAGAGCGGCGTGGCCCCGTTCATTCCCGAGTTGCGTGGTGGCCTCCTCATCTCTAAGCCGGCGGATCTCCAGGACGCGTCCGGCCAAGGCACGGTCGACCCGCCTCCACCGGGTGACCCCGCCGCCGGCGTCCCCATAGCCAGGCGCTTGGTTTGCCTCCGCCGATATGTGCACTACTAGGAAAAAGCCTATAGGTGGAGGAAATATGTGCCGGCGCACCACCTTGCACGTGCGCCGGTGGAAAGTGTTGCCGGCGCACCACTTTTCCGCCGCGCCGGCGATGGACCTATGCTCGCGCGCGCACAAAAAAAATTAGTGCGCCGGGGATAAAATTCGAAGAGATCCGGCCGGAACTCCAAATTTTGGGTACCTTACCCCGGCGCACCTCTATGGTGGTGCGCCGGTGGTAAAAAATTTACCACCAGCGCACCACCATAGAGGTGCGCCGGGGGTAAGTTGCCTAGATTTTCTCTCCACCCACCCCGGAATCGCCTTTTCGGTTTTTGAAAAAATAATAGAAAATGATTGAAAATTCAAAAAATAAAATCCTTTGAAATGCCCATGTAATATGTGATCTAGTTTTCGTGAAAACTTGAAAATTTGAATTTCGATGTATTATGCAAAATGGCGTCATGTTTCGGTAAAACGGGATTTCTGGTTGCATACGACCTCCGATGAAAAACTTTTTTATATCAAAATCGATCTACTCGAAATTTCCTATTCAAATACAACCGCCTACGGCCGTTTGGAGAAAAAATGGATTCGTCAAATTCAAAACAGAAACAGGACTTTTTTCAGATTTAAGATTTGGGAGAAAAAAAGAAAAAAATACCCCCGGCGCACCACCCTACTTGGTGCGCCGGCAGTAACCTATGGTATATATATACTCCACACCTGCCTGTGCTCCTCACTTTCACATTTTCCTTATCTTTTCCTCCTCCTCCTCCTCCTCATCTACTACATCGAGCTACTGCGGCGAGCTACTCCGGCGACCTTTACTGCACCGAGCGGCCACGATGGCCACCGACGGCCACAACGTCCTCCGGCCTCCTCCACCACCTCCGGCCTCCTCCACCACCTCCGGCCTCCGCCACCACGTCCGGCCTCCTCCACCACCTCCGGCCTCCTCCACCAACTCCGGCCACCTCCATCAACTCCGGGCTCCCCCACCTACTCCGGGCTCCTCCACCTCGGCCTACTCCTCCTCCTCCTACACCGACGCGATGACCTCGGGAGCTTCCGCCATCATCCCTGCACCTCATGTACCTCCTACACCGGCGCGAGACGACAACCAGCGATTAGCTAGATCTAGATCTAGATCTAGATTTGATTTTTTTGTTTTCTTGTATAACCTACCGCCGGCGAACAAGACAGGTGCGCCGGGGATAACGCGAGTTACCACCGGCGCACCAACTGGTGCGCCGGCAATAAGCGATTATCACCGGCCTGTTCCCACCGGCGGGCTCTAAGTGCGCCGGCAATAGGCCTTTTTGGTGCGCCGGCAATAGGCCTTTTCCTTGTAGTGGTGCCCGCGCGCCACTGGTTTCCCCATCATCGACTGGTTCCCGCGCGCTGCTTGGTCAAGGCGGTCCAAAGGGTCGCGGCAGGCAAAGGAGCAGGAGATTGAGCTCGTCTTGGAGCGGTTTCCAGCAGGGTAGGAGGGTGGCGCGGATGGGAATGCATGCGCTCCTCGCATCGCATGGGCCGCAGAAGCATATGGCGCTCGTGCGATGCAGTCTCTCCACGCCGCCGTCGACTTAGCACGCCGGCGTGCGCCCTACCTCCCCACGCCGCCGCCTCCCTGCCTCCCCACCCCGCGTCCCATTCCCGTCCGACGCTGCCTCTCTCGGCGACCCTCATCACGTGGCGAAGGAACCCTCCGCCCATGCGCTCATGCGGGCGGCGAGCAGAGGGAGGCATGCTATGCTTCTCTTTCACCAGGAGCTGATAGAGGGGAAGGATGAAATAAATGTGAGAGGCAAGGAAGAAGACACAGAGGAATATATTTCCGGGAGGTTTCTGTAAAATATAATACAATTAAAGACTGACATGTAGGCCCCATGAGTGTCAAGTCGACAAATACACCGCGTCTCGAGCACCGGTGACTGTAGACAAACCTTCGCACATGTTCAGTGACCGTAAATTGGTATTTTTGATGTACAATGACCAAACTGAAACCCGCCGAGAAGTCCGATGATCCACCATGTATTTTACCCTTGGCGGGGAGTAGTAGTACTACTGTACTAGAATGCCTGGCAGGCAGTCGCCAATCGACCTGCATGCAGCTTGAACTCTTGAATGCTCGCCGGCTCCGGCGCCGGCGACGCGCGCGCGGCCGCCCCGATCCCGCTTGTGGCGTCGCTTTCAGGTGGGTGGGGCGGAGCCCTAGTACTGACGACGCGCGCACGTTTGCAGCCGGCCACGCGAGCGCTCACTTCCACGTACAGTACAGGACGTACGTGCTCCGGCGCGGCACACGGTGGACGTACCTCGTAACGAGCGACAGAGGGCGGCACATTCGACAAAAATAACCTAAATGTGAAACTAATTTGGAAAATAAATCTTTGGTGAAACTATTACACACAAATAATCTTTTTGTGCCGCCCCGTGTCTGGGACGTCGCAGACAACAGTGTCACGCCGAGCTTCTCGACCCCACATAAACGCCAACGTGGATTCGTGGGACCCGGGAGGCGGATGTGTCACGCCCTTGTGCTCGGCGTCGCACAGCGGTGTGCCGCGCCGTAGCAGCGGCATCGACTCGCGCCCGGCAGCTACGCCGGCCCCTCGGGCCGTGGCGTCGCTGCATGCGGTCACCTTCGCTGTCCCGCGCGCATTGATGTCAGAGGCCACCACAGCGCCGCCCCTTCGGCGCGGGTCTCCTCCGTCCGCGCATGGTCTTCGTCACGCCGCTAGGTCTTCCTCGCCTATTTCGTGTACCGCCGCCGCGCCCCCACCCCAGGTCGCCGCTGGGCTCGCCAACCACTACAGGTCGCGCTGGGCTCGCCGACCATCGCAACGCCCGTCTAGGCGTCCAGCATGACCACCCCTGGTCACCGCTGGGTTAGCCGCCTTCTACATCTCCAACCGTCTCGACTTCGTCGCCCGTACCATCGCCTCGTCCCCGTCTACACCACCTACTACTCTACTCTGAGAACCGCGGGCAGCATCGACATCTCTCAGTCAATGTGCGACCGCGACGCTTCCGGAGGCCTCCTTTGCTAGTCCCTCTGACATGGCGACAAGTTCATGATGGTCCCTGCCCCTCGCATGCCCGGTACTGGCAACACCGGAAGTGCCTTCGTCCCCGACACGTTCCCGAGTCTGGCAAACTCGCGCCGGACGTCTCGTCTTCATCGGCTTCGACAACGTCTTCTTCGGTATCGCCTCTACGACTGCCTCGACCGCGTCACCACCGAGTTCTTCTATGCGTACTCGGTTCTGGCAAAACCAGAGTATGCCTTCGTCCCCGAAGTGCGCTTAGTTCTGGCAAAACTATGGTTGCACTTCGCCCTCGACGGCTCAGACTGCATCGACTTCGGCATCGACCATCTCCACGACTGCCTCGACGCGTCTCCATCACTCTCCTCGCGCACTACGCGCTTGCGGCTACATCGACACCGGCACCCGCCCACGATATCGACCACGGCAATCCCTCGCGCGGCTCCCTCGACCAAGGTTGCAGCACCCACGCTCTCGGCTAACTCAACATCGGCATAAAGGGCTACCATCTCGCTTGCGCCTCACCAGCCTCCTCTCCAGTCCAAGCTGCCGCGACGCAACTCCGTCCACGACGCTCCCGCTACGACTGCGGGGAGTGTCGGCCTTCGGGGTCCACTTCGGTTTATCTCCGGTCCGACCGTCCGCGACGGTCATTGTTGTTCACGTCACTACCGCTACGACTGCGGGGGAGTGTTAGAGATATATTTGGTATAGGTATATTTGGTAGTATATGATTTGTAATCATCTCCTGCCTTATCTCTAGGATAGCCTTCTTGGCTCCCAAGACTTGTACCTATATATATACTCGCCCATGAGGCTCAATAATACATTCATCATATTCCACATATCTCTCTCCCTCTCTATCGTTCAACAGATTCGACCGTAAAGAGCAGCACCACTGTGCCGATGTATCCCTGATGCTGCATGCATCGCTGCAAAGTAACACCCTAGTGTAGACTTGAAGGTAGGTGGCCTGTACAAGTACATTTTGTTTTGTCCATGATAAATATTTAGAGATTGCATGCATGCATCTGATCGATGCGTTGCAAAAAAGAAATGAGAAGCTAGCTTAGCTCATTTGCAATTTCAACCCTTTAAAAAATCATAACTCTTAAACACTTTGTAATTCTGTAAAATTTTCTATAAATTTCAATTTTAAACTATTTACCACCTTAGCAACCACATGTCCTTCATTTTGTGCCTCTGTCGACCCTCCCCTCGCCTGCCTGACCGTGCCGATCCAGGTTTAAAAGGAACACTGCCGCCTCCACTGCTTCCCTCTGCCAGGAGAGAATGGTTGAGAGACTGAGAGGAGATGAGAGCGGCGGTGATATCTAGAGACTAGAGATATTTCGTTCACAAGAGATATGAAAAATTGATGGTAGCTTTAATATATGCACATATATTTAATTATTTTTTACTTTAAGATTTGTGTAGTCTCATCGCTTGTATCGTCATCTATAATGTCGGAGTGATGAACCACCACCAACTATATGGGTACCACTGGCGCGCGAAACAATGTAAATTCTCGGCAAAACATCTATTGTGAAAAAAATATGTTGGGCAAACGCACCCATGGAGAGATCCATTCTCTTAAACTATTGTGAAAAAAATATTTTCACCATGTGGTTCTTATATTTGTCTCAGAAAGAAAATTGCTTACCTTGCAACGTGCCTGGCTTCGACAAATCTCTTGGTCTGCCTATAGTGGTACTAGCTAGTACTAGCTCCGTTTCGTAAACAAGCCGTTTATACTTAGTCAAAAGTCAAAAATATACGAAAATTAATAGTAATATTTTTAGAAAAAACTTTCTAAAAAGCCGTGGCCGTCGCGGTCGGGGAGACGGACGTGGACAGCGCAACCGGTGTGGTTCCCATCTCGATCTCGCGTCACGTGACCTCTGCCTCGTCGCACGTTCGTTGCCTACGTCGTGCGTATCCTTTCCCCTGCAGACGAACACGACGAGGCGCTTGCGTCCGCAGGCACGCATGCTGGCGTCGGCCACTGCTACCCGGTCACTGACGCTCGGGCCCCACGGGTCAATGTCGGGTATCGGTGGTGAAAACGAGGCGCCAACACAACTTGCCAACTGTGGACGTATAGTTCTGGTACTGTACGTAGAGGCGTTTGCGTGGGCACGAGGTGAGGTTACGTCCACCCGACATGTCGCGCGTCGTCGACGGCGACGGCTCGATCGATCGCACGGGCGCCGGGTTGGGCCCCGCGTGGAAGCGACGGCGGGGGATGGTGAGTGTTTTTCTTTTCTGGTGACGGGGATTGATTGAGGGCGACGGTGACGGTGCTGGTGGGACGAATGATGAACGCGCATTGGGAAGGAACGAACGAACGTGACATGGGGGATACGTAAACATACTATTCGACCGGCCTAGGCTGTGCGCCATGGGTGTGCGTGGAGAAGCAGGTGGTTTGGCGCCGTGGCAGTTGGGCGGGCCCCGCGAGTGGTGCCGGCCGGGCTGGATTGGGTTCGGTTTTGTAGCGGTTGGGTTTAAAAATGGTGGGCGGCGGCAGATCTGTCGGGCGCGGAACGGAGGGGCCAGTTCGGCTTGTCGCTCTTTCAGTAGGGACGGACGAGATCGGTCGCCGGGACGTTCCTCCGTACGTCGCCGGTGGCGCGCCATGCACCAGCGGAGTACCTACTGTTTGGTGGTACGACGGAAAAAAAAAAAGGAAAGCAGCGTGTTTTTCATTTTTTAAGGTAAGAACACATATATTAATAGAGCAGCAAACCGTCTCATTAAAAATCTTCCAGTCTCCTTATGTACCAATCGTTCATGATTAACTCCAACGCACATGCTAGAGCTGAATCAACGTAAAGAACCACTAGAATCAGACTTGCCTAATTGCGCTAAGACATGCGCTACGTTATTGCACTCACGGTCTACTTTCTGGATTCTAATATCTAGGTATAACCTTAGAAGTTCTTGGATCTTCCAGTAGATACACCAAAGTGATGATCTATCAGCTGATTCAGCCGCAATAGCAGTCACCACCATAACACAATCAGTTTCGATAATAGCCGGTCAACATCGCATGTCGATAATCTTTTTAAGACCTTCTAGACATGCAAGAGCTTCCCCAGCACATCCTATGAGATGGTGCCAATCAGAGAGTTCAACATTGCCTCTGCAATCTCGGACGATCATACCCAGCCTGCATTATTTACTTGCCCAGTCCCAGCCACCATCAACATTTACCTTAGTGCAACCAACATTAGGTGGTCGCCAGTCCGACTTAGTGGAAGAGAGGTCCGAAACGACGGGATCCATTCGAAACACCTTTTCCTTTCCTTTTGAGTAGATTTGAGGCCGCAAGCTTGAAACTCTCGGCATAATTTTGTAAAAATGGCATGGATGTCGAAATAGGGGCTTTTCCGTCCCCATGAACTATGTTATTTCTGTGATGCTAAACTCGCCAAAAAAGGAACAGTGGCAATGGTTTCGTTTCAGCTGGTACGTTTGTGAGTAACTGCAAAAACCACTCTTCCCCTGTACGAATAAAGTCCCCCTCTGGTGGCAGTGCCCATACCTGCCTTAGTTGACCATGTAAGGCTCTTGCTGGAGTACAAAGAACCAAGGCATGATGTGCATCTTCAGAAACAGCACCACACATGGTGCATCTCGCAGGAACGGTTGTTAATCGATGATGAACATTTTCCATGACCGCCAAAGTATTTGTCGCTGCTTTCCACGCAAACACACGGATCTTGGGGGGGGGGGGGGACAACTGCCTTCCATACCAAGTCCCAGATAGGTT